>NW_024882702.1:0-203534 GCF_019059575.1 Amphibalanus amphitrite | reverse complement strand
GAGAGAGAGAGGAGAGAGAGAGAGAGAGAGAGAGAGAGAGAGAGAGAGAGAGAGAGAGAGAGAGAGAGAGAGGAGAGAGAGAGAGAGAGAGAGAGAGAGAGAGAGGAGAGAGAGAGAGAGAGAGAGAGAGAGAGAGAGAGAGAGAGAGAGAGAGAGAGAGAGAGAGAGAGAGAGAGAGAGGAGAGAGAGAGAGAGAGAGAGAGAGAGAGAGAGAGAGAAATCCTTAGCGACGACGACTGGGCTCACGCGTCGGGGCGGGGGATCCCGATCTGAGAAGGATCAAGGAGACGCACGGCAGAGAGGTTCGGCTCCGATCCTTCGGAGCAGATTATCGTATTGATGTCTTGCGAATGCTGCGACAGGCGGCAGAGTCCGCGGCTACGGGAGGACAGAAAAGAGCACGTGAGACAGAGGGAGAGAGAGGGACAGTCCTGGCTCAGAAGGAAGATCGGTACGCGTATAGACGATGGTGAAGCTGTGATTACGAGCGAGCGAGCGCAGCGAGCGAAGCGAAGTCTTTTCAATATAACGGAAAAATCTCAGTATGAGCGGCCCGGCCCGGCCCGGCCCGGCCTGTAACGCTTTTGAGAGGCTTATATCTCAGCAACCGCTGGACCGATTGGCCTGCGGTCTTTTTTGCTGGGTAGCCCCATCCCTTCTACCCCGTAATTGACTACTTTTGATACATCTCAGTGACCGTCGTGGCACGTGCCACGTGAAAAGTCAAGGGTGTTCAAGCAGTTTTGCAAAAGTAATGATTTTGAGAGGCCCATATCTCAGCAGCGGCTTGCGCGATTGTCTTGTGGTAATTTTTATAGGGTAGTTTCATCCCATCTACCAAAGGTCGGATACTCTTGATCTATGTGAGTGACCCCCACTGCACGTGCAAAATACAAAAAGAAGAGGTGCCAAATGTGTTCCCATTTCAGTAACTCGGTAATTACTGGGGCGATTTCGCTGAAACTTGGCATACAGGTAGGCACCCACCAGGCAATGCATTCCCATGTGTTGCGGTTAGGGTGCTACTGCACGTGCGCACGTGCAGGGGGCGTTTCCAGATCTCGAGAACGGCTGGGCCGATTGCGCTCAAATTTGGTACAAGGTTGGGGACCGGGTAGTAGGGTGCCATGCAAAAGTCATTTTGGACCCCGTTTGCACGTGCGCACGTGCAGAATGCCGCTTCCAGATCTCAGGAACGGCTGGGCCGATTGTGTTCAAATTAAGCACACCGTTAGCGACCGGTTAGAAGGGTGCTTTGCACAAGCCCGTTGGAAGTACCCTCTAGCCCTTCCGCACGTGCAGGGCTCACTATCTCGCTCGCTCGTTCTTCGCCCAAAAGGCGTTTTACTGGTCATAAACAAGCAACACAAGTTATTCCTACATGATCCTACGGAGGCGCGAGACTAACTAGGTGGGACTTAGTCAATCTCAGTCAGTCTCTCTGTCAGTCAGTCCCCCATTCTGTCCCACACCATCCCACAAAGTCCCACCATTTGTCCCACACAGTCCCACCGTTAGTCCCACCGGCCTCATGACCATCGCGTCCGGCCTCCGCCATCAGTCGAGGACACTGCCGCCCACTCGCGCTGCGGCGGCTCCGTTGCGTGTCGGTCGGTAATCAACTCATAGCGGCGACGCGGCTATGGAAGGTTAGGACCCTGCCAGGGCGCCACCGAACGTGACCGTGGCTAATCGCCCCATCGACAGACGCAGGGCAGCCCTCGGAGGGGTGTCTGGGAGGGCGCGGGCCGCGGGACCGCCGGGCTGTCGACTGGAGTGGCACGAACGGCAGTCGTCGACGGCGACGGGCGGCGAAAGGGTCGTAGAGTGAGCGAGAAGTTTCTAGAGCGTCGAAAGAGTGTAGCGTAACTGTGGGAAGTGTCTCAGTGATCACCACAGTTCGTCCACAAGGCAAAGTCAGAAGTCTCAAGAAAGAAAAAAGTTCACCGACGGTGGGCACGTGACGGCCGCCCGTACCCAGGGCAGCGTCCAGCGGCCAGGTCCGGCCAGCCAGCGCTCGCTCCGCTGCACCACTACATTTCACTGCAGCAACAGAGCGGGGAGATCAACCGCCAGAGGATTGCGGGTCCGGCACACTAACGCCGACCCGGCAGGTGAGGAGTATCGAGCACGTCTCGGGCGGCACCTACCACAGCGGGGAGTGGTTGGCATGGCAATACGGCGGTATCACGGAATCATACCGACGCGCGCCTATTCCGAGGTGTACTCAGCGCAGCCGTTTACGTAATCGTGCAGGGAGACGCGTAACACGGTATGCCTGTCATGCAGGGCCGTGCTATATGGTACCGTCACGCGCACTATGCGTGCTTGGTCTGCGCTGACTCCGCGGACAACCTCCTGTCGTGGCAAAGTAGCCCTACTACACGCAGCACTCAACGGCTGCCAGCGCACCGCGCCATCTAGCACCACGGCTTCCGTGCTAGGCTCGGCACCGGCGGACATTAGGTCCGCCGCCGACGCCTCGGCCCTCTGCAACTCAGGCACATACATCGGTCCGCCGCCGACGCATCGGCTACTCTGCAACGCGATACATCAGGTCCGCCGCCGACGTCTCGGCCCCTCCGCAACACGGCATGAACATGTACCGGGTCCGCCGCCGACGCCTCGGACCCTCTGCAATACGGTAATAACTCATACCAACACGGTAAGAACACACAACGGGTCCGCCGCCGACGCCTCGGCCACACTGCATCTCATCCTCATACATCGGTCCGCCGCCGACGCCTCGGCCATTCCACAACACGGAATGCACATACATCGGTCCGCCGCCGACGCCTCGGCCATTCTGCAACACGGAATGCACATACATCGGTCCGCCGCCGACGCCTCGGCCATTCTGCAACACAGAATGCACTTACATCGGTCCGCCGCCGACGCCTCGGCCACTCTGCAACTCAGGCACATACATCGGTCCGCCGCCGACGCCTCGGCCATTCTGCAACCTTGAATGCACATATACATCGGTCCGCCGCCGACGCCTCGGCCATTCTGCAACACAGAATGCACATACGTCGGTCCGCCGCCGACGCCTCGGCCCTCTGCAACGCGGTAATAACTCATACCAGCACGGTAAGAACACACAACGGGTCCGCCGCCGACGCCTCGGCCACACTGCATCTCATCCACATACATCGGTCCGCCGCCGACGCCTCGGCCACTCTGCAACTCAGGCACATACATCGGTCCGCCGCCGACGCCTCGGCCATTCTGCAACACGGAATGCACATACATCGGTCCGCCGCCGACGCCTCGGCCCTCTGCAACACGGTAATAACTCATACTAACACTGCATACTGCATCTCATCCACATACATCGGTCCGCCGCCGACGCCTCGGCCATTCTGCAACACAGAATGCGCATACATCGGTCCGCCGCCGACGCCTCGGCCCTCTGCAATACGGTAATAACTCATACCAACACGGTAAGAACACATAACGGGTCCACCGCCGGAACCTCGGCCACACTGCATCTCATCCACATACATCGGTCCGCCGCCGACGCCTCGGCCATTCTGCAACACGGAATGCACATACATCGGTCCGCCGCCGACGCCTCGGCCATCTGCAACACGGTAATAACTCATACTAACACTACATACTACATCTCATCCACATACATCGGTCCGCCGCCGACGCCTCGGCCATTCTGCAACACAGAATGCACATACATCGGTCCGCCGCCGACGCCTCGGCCCTCTGCAACGCAAGCACATACATCGGTCCGCCGCCGACGCCTCGGCCCTCTGCAACACGGTTATGTGTTATGTGTTATGTGTTCCGTTGTGTTATGTGGTATGTGTTATGTGTTATGTGACCCGTTATGTGTTCATACCAACATGTTATGTGTTCGTTATGTGTTCATACCAACCCGTTATGTGTTCATACCAACACGGTAAGAACACATAACGGGTCCACCGCCGGAACCTCGGCCACACTGCATCTCATCCACATACATCGGTCCGCCGCCGACGCCTCGGCCATTCTGCAACACGGAATGCACATACATCGGTCCGCCGCCGACGCCTCGGCCATTCTGCAACACGGAATGCACATACATCGGTCCGCCGCCGACGCCTCGGCCCTCTGCAACACGGTAATAACTCATACTAACACTACATACTACATCTCATCCACATACATCGGTCCGCCGCCGACGCCTCGGCCATTCTGCAACACAGAATGCACATACATCGGTCCGCCGCCGACGCCTCGGCCACTCTGCAACTCAGGCACATACATCGGTCCGCCGCCGACGCCTCGGCCATTCTGCAACACGGAATGCACATACATCGGTCCGCCGCCGACGCCTCGGCCCTCTGCAACACGGTAATAACTCATACTAACAGCTTACTGCATCTCATCCACATACATCGGTCCGCCGCCGACGCCTCGGCCATTCTGCAACACAGAATGCACATACATCGGTCCGCCGCCGACGCCTCGGCCCTCTGCAACACGGTAATAACTCATACCAACACGGTAAGAACACATAACGGGTCCGCCATCGACGCCTCGGCCACACTGCATCTCATCCACATACATCGGTCCGCCGCCGACGCCTCGGTCATTCTGCAACACCGAATGCACATACATCAGTCCGCCGCCGACGTCCCGGCCCTCTGCAACACGGTAATAACTCATACCTGGTCCGCCGCCAACTCCTCGGCAATACCGACTCCAGGGCAAAACGCCCCACGGCCTGGGGCAAGTAGCCCCTTACTCTAGACTAAAGATTTAATGTGGTAGTTGGCTAAATGTTATATGAGAGGTCCGTTAGACCTCGGGAGGCACGGCACTGAAATTAGCACATTCCATCCTATCAGGTGTGCAGCTATGACACTATTGTATGAGCAGGTTTCTCACCTGCCTCATAAGGCCAATTAATAAATTACTGCAATGCTTATGTTAACAAAATACTTCTTTTGCCTTCCAGTCACTGAGAAAAATGCATACAAAGGCATAGAAACTTACTGTTCGCCAGCTACCAAACATTAGAAAAGGGGGTAGTCCGAACAGCACATGAGGTAAAACGCCCGATGGGGTTTTTGCCTCGCGACGTACTGGGGCGCTTTACCCCATCACGTAATTCGGTCAGAAAACAGCGCCATGCGCTCTAGCAAGACATAATTTAACACGAATTAACCCGGCGTTATAAGCGTTAGACAATAGTTGTTCAGGATACATAAAGCCGTTAACCTGACGTGGACCATAAAAGAACGCCACGATGCATCATCAGACAACAAAACATCAAAATTACAAAAAAAAAAACACACACATCTTGGCTACATCTCCCTCAAGAGTTATCACAATTTACTTCCAGTCGGCCCATATAACGATCATATAGTGCACGTTTTGTAGAAGAGAGGATGGTTTCCCCAGAACCTTGCCAGTTCGAAGAACATCGGCGAGGCGTCTTACCCCGGCCGGGCGACTTGCTCCGGTCTACACTATCTCAGCAATTTGATACTTTACATCTGGTCCGCCGCCGACGCCTCGGCCACTGTTCAACTTGACATGTACACATGATCCGTAGCCGACGCCTCGGTATCTCAGCAGCTCGATATTTACACCTGGTCGGCCGCCGACGCCTCAGCAACCCTGCAACTCGAAGACATGGTCCGCCGCCGACCTCCCGGCTACTCTGCAACTCAACATTATGCACTCGGTCCGCCGCCGACGCCCCGGCTGGTCTGCAACTCGACATTCTGCTTCCGGTCGGCCGCCGACGCCTCGTCCACTCTGCAACTGGATAGACATACACCTGGTCCGCCGCCGGCCAGGGTTGGTAATAAGGCCCTTTGTTGGTCCCAGTCGGGTCAAAACGATTTTGTGCTTCTTTACAAATTTATACTCCGGCACCTGAAATTTCTGAAATTTCCAACCTATGTAAAGAAAACTGCTATTATTACGCCTATAACATACATTTATAGCAGTGAGCGAACACATTTTATCGACTGTCACATTTAGTAGGCCAAACATATATGATTTTCCTGCTGAGTGTTCTAAAAGCTGGCCGGTTCTCCGGAACAGATTTTATTCTCCGGAACCAGGACCAAAATTCACAATTCCAGCATTGCCGCCGACACCTCGCCACTAGCACTCGACAGGCAGGCATACACCGGGTCCGTCACCGACGCCTCGGCTACTTTGCAACTTGATGAATGATAGGATAGTCTGGTCCGATACTGACGCCCTTGGCCCGCTGCCGACGCCCCGAAAATCCGGCAACGCGACGCAGACAGGCAAAACGGGGTGTGCCGCCGACGCCTCGGCCATCCCTGCAACTCGACAGATATACACCGTGTCCGCCGCCGACGCCTCGGCTACTCGCAACTCGATACCATACACCTGGGCCCAATCTTACCAATGCCGTAAATAGGATTTGTCAGCGCTGGCCGGATTTTACGGCTCTCATATCAAAGATAGGCATCCCTTTTATTTATGCCCAGCTAATTTTGTCCGATGATTTTGATAGCGGGAATGATTATGAATGTTGCTTGAACGAATGAATAAGTGAATGTGTAACAGTTCTGAATGTTACCAAATGCCGTGAATGCGCATTCACGGCATTTGGTAAGATTGGGCCCTGGTCCGCCGTCGAAGCCCCGGCTACTCTGTAACTCAGTATAGACATGTAAACCGGGTCTATCGCCGACGCCTCGGCTCCTCTGGAACTCGACACACTGAGCTGCAGACGCCTAGGGTAATCCGCAACACGGCATATACGCCCGTCGGCTGCCGACGCCCCGGCCACGCCGCAATACCACATGTACAGATATAAATGTCGTATTGCATGTCGGATATGCATGTCGTATATGCATGTCGTATATACCGGTTCGCCGCCGACGCCTCGGCTACTCGGCCCGGCCCCACCAACCGCCTCTTGACCGGGCACGGCGGCACGCACGCCGGGGGTATTAGCGGACACACCGCCGGGGAGACGGGACGCCCAGCCGGCCCGCCAAGGTCACCCGAGCGCCGGCCGCCCGGCAGCGGGGACAGGCATCGACACCGCGAGAGCCGGCAGCCGGGACCGGCGGCGAATGTCACCGCCGGGACAGCTCGGGCCCTCCAGCCAGGACCGTCCCCGGGGGCCACCGAAGCCTGTAGCGGGACCACTACAGCCGGCCCCAAGGCGAGAGCGGCAGGGCGACGCCGCCCGCCTCAACCCGACCCCAGTCGCCGCCGCGCGGCCCTGCTCCCCCTCCGGTCACACGCTGGCGGCGGCCGAGCGAGGCAGACGATGAGCGAACACCCGGGACACGGGCACGCTCCATCATCGGGTCGGGGTGCCCCACGCCGGTCGACAGTGATTCACTGGCGACACTGTGCGAGGCGATGGGGTCCAGCCACAGCGAGCTCAAGACGGGAGCCGACCTTTGGGCGGAGGGACGCATACCGCCCCGGTTCACCCGCGCAATATCGGTCCGGCCCAATAATCACCTCAGGAGCGACTGCAGTCTATAAATCGGGCACAGGCAGCGGCACACTTGGGGACCTTTCTGCATCTGCCCAGATTCGTAGTTAACCCACCAGGTGCTAGTCAACAACCCGCACGTGGACGCTTGACGTTGGACCTCTCACAGCCCTCCGGGGGATCGGTAAACGACCGTATCAATCAAAATAGCTTTCGAGGCCACTACACCACCATCGCGGAAGCATGTTGACCGGTTCGCGCTCGATGGGCAGAGCGCGCTAGCAATAATATCCGGCCACCCTAAATTCCATTTGGTGCATTTGGCGTTTTGTAGGGGCTATCCTACCCTATAAACGAGCCGACGCGAGTGGTTCCGGCCACTGACAGCCAACTGGGGAGAATGACCGGTGAGATGGCGCGGGCATCGGGGTCCTAATCAACTCATAGCGGCGACGCGGCTATGGAAGGTTAGGACCCTGCCAGGGCGCCACCGAACGTGACCGTGGCTAATCGCCCCATCGACAGACGCAGGGCAGCCCTCGGAGGGGTGTCTGGGAGGGCGCGGGCCGCGGGACCGCCGGGCTGTCGACTGGAGTGGCACGAACGGCAGTCGTCGACGGCGACGGGCGGCGAAAGGGTCGTAGAGTGAGCGAGAAGTTTCCCACCCACCCTCACCAATTAAAAGATGCGATCTTAAAATAAGTGGAACCTTACATATCCTCAATCCAGACTACATCCCGTCGTTATCACTCCGGCGGTATCGTTTTGTAGGGGCTATCCTACCCTATAAACGAGCCGACGCGAGTGGTTCCGGCCACTGACAGCCAACTGGGGAGAATGACCGGTGAGATGGCGCGGGCATCGGGGTCCTAATCGTTTTGACCCGCGCTGACCGCGACCCGGCGCCGGTAAGTGCCGCCACAGAGGGATTTCCGGCAGAGTGGCGCTACAGCTGAGGTGCGCTAGTGGTCCAAGACCGTGCGCCAGTGGTCCAGGACTGCGCGCCAGTGGTCCAGGACTGCGCGCTAGTGGTCCAGGACCGCGCGCTAGTGGTCCAGGACCGCGCGCTAGTGGTCTAGGGACTGCGCGCTAGTGGTCTGGGGACAGCGCGCCAGGTCTAGGTCTGGCGTAAATGCCCAGGCTAGACCAGACGCTTCTGGTCTGAGCATCGCGGCCGGTGAATACAGGGATAGTGCAGCTCTTTCAGTGTGGTGTGCGGTCATTTTGCGGCCAATCGCTCCTTGTTCTCGATCTCAAATGCAATCCGATTTTCCAGCTTCTAAAAACGGGCTTTATAAAGGAACTATCCCAAGTCCAGTCGCAACTCGCAATCCGTCCATGGTCCACCCATTCCACCCGTTCTGCGGGGCGCCTGCCGCCAGTCCGCGTCCTCCGCCCACAACTGCACGACCTTGACGGGCCGTCCGGCGCCGGTCTAACCTCTCGTCCGGCGCCCGTCTAACCTCTCGGCGTCCTCGCCTGCCGTGAGCCCTGGCCCGCTATCACGGTTAACGGCCGGCTGTGGCGCCCACCGACCCGCTCTCGGCTCTCGTGAGGCCGCCGGCAGCGACGCTGCAGCGCGGAGGCCCGGGCCGAGCCCAAGAGCTGGTTATTACACCCGCTCCAGACGGCGGTCCCCTCAGGGGCGTGACGTCATGAGCGCCAGCATGACGTCATTAGTGTCTAGATCCTGGGGTGATCCGCTTTGTCCGGGAGGAGTGGACGATTGGGGTTGTGTATTACGTAAGGAGCTACCTGTTTTTGATGCGAGCTTCGTGACAGAACAATGGATGTTGGCTATTCGTATCTTTCGCATGGAATATGGATAATCTTATAGGTCTTTCGCAATGCTTCGCTTCCCCTCCTTTCTCGCTTCGGTTGAGGTCATCTCCACTCCAGCGTTTCTTGTTTCTATTTACTCGGACCGTGACCTTTCCGTGGACGGTCGCTCGACCCAGCCGGGGGGCTGCCTGGCGCTGGGCCCGGGGTATGACTCACGGTGGCGAGACGGTCGCTTATCGCGCTCTGCTCGGCTCTCCGCTCCAGGCAGCCCCCGGGGAAGCCCGGCCCGGTCCGTCCGACCGCCGCTCGACGTTCGAAGCAGCCTCACAACGTCCAGAGGCCGACACCCGAACCCGTCGACCCCGTTGAAGCCGGCGCGATGACACGTTCGACACAAAGAGCGACATGGCACGACGGCCGGCGTTTGTGTTTGACCTTGGGCGTCTGCTTGTGGCTGGCAGCGCTCGTTTACTGCTCTGGTATCGCCACTGATAAAACACGCATGTCACCCTGACAACGCTCAGCTGAGCGCGCCTCTGGGCCGCCGCTCGAACGCTTCACAACACATGAGTCACTCTGGATTAGGGGGATTCGGTGCCTCCGCGCGAGAGCCGAGACCTATGACACGGACCCTGGCGCTGTCACATTCCGCTGTCAGTGCATTTTACCCACAGCTGTCACTGAACTGCCACTAGAACAGCCATGACGCATTCACCGACACTAATGTAGATATCTCTCAGACTAATTATCTCGTACCGCACCTGACAACGCCCCGCTCCGCCTCCCTCGGCAGCAGCACCCATACCGCCTCTGCCTGTGGCGCGGCTATGATTTCCGGTCGTTTCACGTCACATCCTTTGCCTGTGACCGCTGATACGCCCAGGCCGTCAGTATGTCGGCCCGTCGGGTCACCGCCCAGGGTGACTGTCACCTGAATGTTACCCCGGCACCGGCGGCAGCCCCCGGCATCAGTTCTCTCTGACACGTCTTCTGCGCCAATTCTTTTGTTCGCCGAGCACTGCGTGCAATTTGTGGCACGAAGCCGACTGAAACGGTGGCACGCAACAGCGCGTGCGCTTCCTTGTACGCTAGTTTTTGTGATTGTGCTTGGCTGGCCGGTGGTGGCGATGCCAGCTGTTAGTGCGGTGGCGGTGGTAGCGGTGGCACACAACGGCGATGGATGTGATAGTTGTATGCAACTAGAGATCAATATGTCCTGATCTATGCCGTTTGCAATAAATAAGCTGCATGAACTGCATTGCAATGCACTGCAACACCATCTATTTACAATTGTATTCAGGAGCACTGCAAGGCAGCTGGCTGGGTCTTGTTTTCCGTGAACTCGTTTCATAATTTTATATCTTTATTAAATTGTTTGAAACTGTCGAGGTCGAAATTGGCTGGACTTGTGGAGGGATTTGTTGAAGTGACGAACGTTTTGGGAAAATGAAATTGGATTGGAATGCATAAGATTAGGAAGGATGACTTTTGGAAAAGGGTACTTGATCCATGTTCTCCCAAGTGCACGTTGTGCACCGGTATTGGCATCTCCCCTAACTTTTTTAGACGTGCGCTCAGCGCCTAATGGACATTCTCTGAATTTCCCATCGGTCCTCTCTGGACGTGCGTTTGACGTTCCCTGGACGTTCTCTGTGGACTGTTATGTACTGGGCTTTCAGTAGCATCCACAATGCACAATGCACATATGTTGGACGTGGCTTGGGGAGTTTTGGACGCTCCCCAATTCCCCATGCGTTCCATGGACGTCCCCCAGACGTGCGGTGGACGTCCCCCGGACGTGCGCTGGACGTTCCCCAGACGTGCCGTGGACGTGCACTCGACGAGTGGGCGTCGCCGGGACGTGACTGGGCCCGGTCGGGCGGCGTCCACCAGTTGGGACGTGACCAAAGTTAACTCGAGCATACGTCACTGTTGTGGGACATAGCCGGAACGGGCCTGGCGCCCAGATGAACGACGCTGCACCCGACTGAAATGGGGCGGCTGAGAGGCGGGTCTCGGTGGCATTAGTCACCGCTCCGCCTCCGAGGCGGCCGTACCCGGTAAAGACAAGGGTTCTGCCGCTGCCGGGACCGAATAAAGAAACCTGCAGCGATACAGTATTCATGAGAGTGTTTGCTATTAGTATGATGCATCCTGTCGCGAGAAGTTTTGGAGGTGTCGAAGTCGAAACTGGAAGTGGGGCCGGGTCTCTCGCGAGTGGTGGAACACGTCACATCGGCACCCCAGCACCTCTGTCTCGGCCTCGCGGGCATTGATCTTCCCACCAGGGAATACGGCTCGAGAGCTATTAATAGCAGTCAGGAGCCGCCACACCGCCGGCTCCGACTTTAATGAGCCCGACGCCGAGCCGGGCCCGGCCTGCCAGGGCAGACTGAAGCTCCGACTGAGTCAAATCCAGAGTCCACTCTGGCTTTTTAGCGTGTTTGCCAGCTAAAAACTTTGGTTTTTGCGAACGGTCATTGGCCATCCCTCTTCTAATCTGAGTAAAAGTTTGAGTGGTGACTCAGTACGTATATTTTCTATCTGGGAAAATGAAGAGTCGACGCAAAGTAAAAATAATCTTTGCCACACTGACCTTGCTCAGATGCAGGCGAAACTTCTTATGCTTTTTACCCTTTTCATAGGAAGGAAAGTTGGTGTCGAAACATGACTGTTGAATGTTGATGCATCCTCGATCGATCTGCATTATGCAGTTTCATTATTTAACTTTTATGTAGCTTCCCATTATATTCCCTATAAAGGCTAACACATGTGACATGCATTGATTCGATTGCTTGTAATGATCTCTGTCATCGATCGCTGACATATTTAGCATCAGCTCAGAGCTCTTCCGAGCTGTTCAAGGCATCGGATCAATCCAGTGCTCCAGTGGGAATTTAGAGACCATCCAAGATTGCATCAAAGCGGCTTGGACGACAGCAACCCACGGCGTCTTGCCTGCAGCACAAAAAGTGGAGACCATATCAGCAGAGGCGGCGTCACAGCAGCCACCGAGACGGCGATTTTCTAGGAACTTCGGTTGACATAAATGTCATTTGAAGGAAAAAATTGCTCGCGAGACAAGCTTCCCATCAGATGCAGAACCTTACTATTTTATATTATATTCTCTAAGAGCACAACTCGGTTTTATTTTGATTATTTTAGTTTGCTCTCTGTCCGTTTCTCCGGCGCCACCTTTGCCCGTCGGCCTCTGCTCTCGGCGCCTGGCTGGCGTGCTGCGAACGGCCGTTTCCCGGAATGACCCCAGGTACGATTGACCGGTCTGCCCACCCGTATCCGGACGGGCGACGCCAGCTTTCGGCACTCAACAGCGCGGAGAGAGCCCCTTGAACCGAGACGTGGAAACGGGGAGCTGACCGAACGCCCGAACTTTCCGGACCGGCGCCGCGGTATTGACGCTGTGGGTTATGGTGGCTGGCCCGGTCGCCGGTCGGTGAGTCTCGGATGGCTCGGTTTGGCTTTTCGCAAGGTCTGGTCAGTAGACGGTGTTGGGGCGGTGGGAGGTGGTTGAGAGGGTGATGTGAGGTGGGATTCTGACAGGCAGACCACTGTAGTGCGTGACTGGACAAACGGGAGCCGGATCTGGTCACCACGGCCGAGCGTGATATCCGCCTGGAAACCGCACTTCAGAGGACAGGTGAGGAGCGAACCCGCAGCCCATGGACGCTCCAAAAGCATCAAAAGGCTTTTTGTCTAACCCAACTGCTGTCAGCAACAACACAAATTCTCGCTTTGATTCTTCAGCCCAACAAAATGTAAAATCAAATCGAATTCTCATTGGCCTTGATTGATTTTCGTCTGTGAAGGCGAAGCCCAAGCAAAGCGCACGAATCTCAGTCGTCACCTCAGGGGATGTCTGGGGCGCGATTCCTTTGGGGTCGCGGCGCGAAGTCTGCCGGCTGCCGCGGCGGATCCCTGCGGGTGTGCTGAGCTCGCCGGGGGCCGGGTCGGGTCGGCGGCACATAAACAAACGGGGCCGGGCACCGGCTGCCACCAGCCGACCTGTTCCTCGGGCCCGTCGGCGGCTAATTTTACCCCGCCGGCCCGATAAACAAACGGCTGCACTGCGCCGCCACCGGCCCCGCCCGCTCGCCCGGCCGACCGCCATCCGTTCCGTGACCTGCCAGAGAGCCGGATTCTCTGCGCGCGTAGCCAGTTCTGCAGGACGCACTGTATTTGGTGTACCCTTTTTCCTTTGTCTCTGCGGCGGTCAGCCTAACTGCACCGTCTATTACACATGCACCTGTTGAAATATATTTACTAAAAAAAAAAAATTGTAATTTGTAGTAATTTGCAAGCCCTTTAACCGCAGCGAATACTGACAACTGTCAACCCTCCCTTTCCTATACGTGAGCGCCGTGCATTCTTCGTTCGTCCGCGCCCCACCCTTCCGTGCGCCGACCCTCGGCCTGTCTCTCCCAGCGGCGCCGTGCCAACTCTCAGCGTTCGCCGAGGCTCTCTCAGATTGGAGCCGGGCCGCGGCCGTTTTCCGAGGTGGAATTAACTGCGTGCCCGCTTCCGCCACCTCTGAGGCGACCGTCCGCCGTCAGTTCGACGCTCGAATTGAGAGCTTCGTCCAACTACCGGGGTGGATTTCTCGGCGCCGTCGAAAGGGCGTGTGTCTTCGCTCTCCGTAGCGGCAGGCGGGGCACATTGACGAGGTGGCGGGCCGGTGTTTGAAATGAAAACAGACTGCTCGGCTACCGAGCGGCCCGCCAGGGCGCCGCGCGCCGCCGAGGGTGGAGGAAAGTCTGCCCGGCCAGGCTAGCAGAAGCCGGTTTTGGCACTGGCGGCGGCAACGGCCGCTGTCGAGGGGAGGGGAAGGGTCAGAGGAGGGCGCGCTACCCCCGGACCGCGGCCGTCGGTGCAGGGGAGGAGAGGGGAGGAGGTAGCTGAGCTGCAGCTGCGGATGGGGCTGGACCACTTGGAGACGGGGCGCGCTGTCAGTTTGAACGGGTGGAACGGGTCCAGCAGAGGTCGGTGGGAGGCACTCTGACCGTCGCGTCGACTGGGGATGACGGGGGGGAAGACCTGACGGGGGCGGCGCGGCCAGGGCTGTGGGCGGGGGCGGGGGCGGCGCGGCCAGGGCTGTGGGCGGCGCCCTGTGGGCGGGGGCGGGGGCGGCGCCCGCCCGGCTGTCGGCAGCAGTCCTGCGCCGGGCGGTCCGGGTGTCGGCGCCAGTGGGCGATCGGCTCGGCGGCGCCCCTCGCCGGCGCGGCGGACCACTGTCTGCCAGCGACAGTTGCCGTGCCAACGCGCCGCAGCGCACCGCCATCGGCCCAGCTAACGACAAAGCCGGGATCGATGACCGTCGGCCGTCGCTGCCGACGGCTTCGGCGGTCCCTGGGCCGGGTTCGGTGGTCCCTCGATGGTCCCTCGATGGTCCCTCGGTGGTCCCTCGGCCGGCCAGGGGCCATCCCGGGGCGACAGGGATCACGGGGGCAGATGACCGCACTGCAACAGACCTGCACGGGTGACGTTGGACAAAGCAAACAAGCAATCCGGCTGTGTCTGGCAACACCAGTCTGCAGCTAACACTGCGAACCGGAGTGTCCAAAGTCCAGGGACCAACCGCGGTGACAGAGACCATCACAACAAAACGTAGCCGAATTAAGTCAGCCTGGATCACAGCCAACAGACCCACAAAGCACCAATTCGTACTCAGAAATCAGGCGGATCGATCAACAGCTACGCGGCACTGCTCGCTCTCCGCTCAGCCCCAGTTTCAATCCTCTCTTAGCTGTCGGGTTTAGCACTCTATCATCCCGTCTGCAGCCTCCCGCTGTGTCGTATCGACACAGAGGCCTCCGTAGAGCTCCTCCTAGCTCCACTCATCGCTGGCGCTTCAGAGCAGCCTCCGACTCTGGACGCGAAGGAGGGGAGATTAGGACGCGCCGGGCGGCCCGCGGCGTCGCTAAGCTCAATAATAATCGTTATTATTATTAGATCTTCCAGAAGCTCCACGAGAGGTCACGGACGCTCCAGGCCAGAGTAGGTGGATTAAGTCGTCCATAGCTTGGTCCATAGTCTCTGGGAGGGACGTGGAATCTTAGTTAAATATTTTTCAACATGTATTATCATAGCGTCGTCATTATTATACCAATCAGCTAAGTGTTGAATTAATGACAATTAAGTATTCTCGGTCGAGGTCCTGTTCCACTTGGCTTTATTTAGGAATCTTGCCCTGCCTAGTTCTTTACCGTCGGTCTTACCTCAGCTTACCCTTTACAGATGCTAGCCACCCCACGCAAAATTATTATTATTATTATTAACATTATCTCTACTGCAATCTTTCTGCTACCACCGTAGCTGTAGCACCGCTCCGCCGCCGCCGCCGTTACCCTCTCTGTCCACCGCCCACCGCCGCGCCGGCCGCCTGCCACCACCGCCCGCCTACCGCCGCGGCCGACCCGCCGACCCGCCGACCCGCCGCGCCGGCCGCCGCCGCACCGAGCAGCGGCCCTAATTGGGCCCAATGGACCCGCAGTGGCCGCTACAAATTGGCCCGCCAATTGGCATGAGGACGGTTGAGCAGCCGCCTTTTCTCCTAGCCCGCCGGCTAATTGTTTCTCCCGGGCTTCTTGGGCGAATGGGATCCCGAGGGTGCCGTAGACGTATGTAGTGGCAGACTGGAGGGTCCAGTACGGTTTCCTTTGTCTCGGGGGGGGGGGGGGGGTCTCAGAATCGAGAGACCATTCCGTGACTCTGGGGACATCACTAGACGGTGTTACCCTTTGAAACTTCGAGATGTGGACAAGTAGACAGCGTCAATTAGTCCAGCTCCCCTACGACTCTACTGTAGCGTATTGCATTCCGTGACCACGATCCATCACGTGCCGTCGCGATAGCTTCCCAGACTGTCATATCTGCCTCACCCGCCCTTCCAGACGGCCAGCAGCCATCCTCGGCGATCCGAGGCAGTGCCGAGCCCAGTTGACGGGCCGACATCAAACGCGACGAGCGAGCCCTCGGGCGCCGCCACTTGGCGTGCTGCATTATGAAGCGAGCGTGGCCCAATGACTGCGTCGACAGCCACGAAGGGTCGAGCATCGACCGCGCAGAGCGGGCCGATGCTGCTGAGGGGTGAGGAGCTGCTCGAACCGAACGGGCGAGGTGGAATAGGCGAGGCGAGCTGGAGAGTGAGGCTGGACTTGGCGAGGCGAGCGGACGATGTGAGACAAGGAGGGGGATCGAGCGGACGTGCGAGGCAAAGTGAGCCAGCGAGCGAGTCTGGACGAGGATTGAGCGCCGAGGGACGCTCCGGTCAATCATTAGTCCATCGACGAGTAGAATCGATACAGTCTAGGACGAGGTATGTCGAATCTGACCAGGTAGCGCCGACCGGAGCCAATTTGTGCCAGCCGGCTGGAGAGCCAGTCCGGCTGAGCTGTGCCGAGCCGAGTGGAAGTGTTATACCGAGCGGTGCTGCTGAGCTCTGTCCGGAGCAGCTCCGGCGATGAGCTGACGAAATTTACGGCCGCCTCGCTGGCGGCTCGGGGCGGCGGGAAACCCTGGTCAACGGTTCACCGCCCGGCTGGCTCCAGCGGCCGCGCAGGCGCACCGGCAGATGCGCAATCAAATCGTAATGGGGCAAAGACGACATAAATAATGCAGTGGCGACCCGGACGGACCTGCTGCCTGGCGGCCGGGCTGGGTCGGAGCTGGACGCCGCGATAGGCCCTCAGACCACCAGAAAGGGTATCGATTGGGATTCGGGATTGGTGGTACAGGCCAGTGTACCACCAATTGACGTACCACCAATACCACCAACTGACAAGGGACGCGTCTATCTGGCTTTGAAGGTCAGCTTCAGTCCATGATGCTGTTGTTCTCTTTGTCGCCTGTGTGCACATGTCCGACTCTCCAGTTTGACTCAAATACCTTGACTCAACCATTCAACTCGACCACTGTCCTCTCTCAATTCCCACTCAACTCAAAACCACTCAATTCCCTGAATGGACCGCTCGGCTCAATCGCCTTGACTCAATTGCTTGACTGGACGCTTTGACTCGATTGCCCGACTCCGCCGCGCTATTCCGCTCCCGCGCCGTGCGTCACCGGCGCGCCAAATCCGTCACAGGGGCGAATGTAACCGGACCAGCGCGGCGCGGCGGGGGCGCGCTCGTTTGTGAAATGTGCGGTCACGGCTCACCTCAGGTGCCGCTCGCCAGTCCCGGCGTGGGGTCACGAACCGACAGATTGGAGGTGTTGCTCTGACGAGGGACGTGGAGTAAAGGGCGGGGCAGGACTGTACTGCAAACGAAGTGAGGGGATTGGTCAAGAGGTTTGTACGTTTGTTGCCCATTGCTAAGGGATTGATTGGTCAGGCATGGACATTGGATGTACCATTGAGTAGTCAGAGTACCTATTTAGGTGTCGGCAAATAAGCACTAAGAAGTCACGTGAATGTATTTGCTTTTTTCTTTCTCATAATGCCTGTGATTTTTCCATTGCCGAACCTAGCCGTATTTGCAACGTTAAAAGTCAGCTGACGGCACGTGGGGGAAGCTGGCCATTCCAGTATGTTTGGAACTGGACAAAATCATTTTTGCTGGTTGTAGTAATCTGACGATATGATGTTAAGCAGTTCGCTGGCATTTTGTGATAAAAGTACTTGAGACCCGTCCGTCTTTCCATAAATATCTCCAGTACTCGCCAAGTAACCAGAACCATAAAAATGAAACCGGTATTCCGTTTCAAGTTACGATGCAATCTATGTTCAACTGCGATTTTTCTGTACCATTTCGCTACCCAATCGTTTCATCGCGCCGCCCGCGTCTGCACGTTCCGGCGATGTTGGCATTTTCCCTCTGTTCCTCGCTCCACTTCCTCCGCTATGTCGCCATGCCATGGAAGGGAGGGTGGGGGTGGGGGTGGGGTCCGGTTGGCGGGTCGGCTAATCCCCCGATCCGTCACCCCGGGTGACACCGGTGGGTCACGCGCCGGACCGGAGCGTCATCGGTCAGCGGAGACCACTAATCCGACCCACCCGCCTCCCCCACCTCCCCGGGCGGTGAGGGAAGCCTCGGCGGTGCTGGCTGGCCAGCAGAATGGCGATCAATTGGTGACGCTCGAATATAATCGACAAACTGCGATCGACGTGATGATGTCCACTGCCGTGATCCCGCGAACTTCGAGCTTCGTGAGTTCGCAACGCGGACTTCAACCGCAATCGAAAAGATTATCGTCCGGATGTGGTGGTGGTGACGGAGCCGGATGACCATGACGATGACGGATCTGGTGGCCAGGACACGCTTCAGCACGTCCGGCAGGATATAGCAGCAAGCACAAACACAGAGGCGGAACATGCTGTGATCGACCTAAACACAAACAGAGCACGACCAATGACTTGCCGGTCGCTGCCTCCACTGGGAATCTAACCCACAGAGTCGTCCAACAGTCGAAAACCCCGGTTACCGAGAATCGAGCATGGTTTTGAACCGGGTTACCGAGAATCAAACGTGGTTCTTTTCAACATCCGGTCAGCGCATGGCCTAGCCTCTGTTGACTGGATTCCTTCAAGTCTGACATTGTCCGCACCACACCTGAGAGTTAGTGTACCCAGTTCAAAGAAACGAAAGCTGTGCCAGTCATGGTGTGATGGAATGGAAGTCCGTAATGGATTGATGGTTCAGTGGAGGGTATCACCCGAGTTTTCTCAGCTGTCCCTCCTTCGTCATCAACTGGTCTCCATCCGTCTCTCATGCATATATTTTCATATGTCTCACGCAGAATTTACAAAGAAGTGGCATGAAACCCTGATACCAGCAACCAACGTCCCGCGGAAAGCCTGTCTGTCGACTGGCGACGGTCGACCCGTCAGGCAGGCCTGTGCATTATATACAGTGTCCCGACCTCGGTACCGCTGAGTGGTGGCCCTTTCTCGGTCCTGCCGCCTTTGTACACGCCGAAGGCTGCTTTCTTCACCCTCTTTCTGCGTGTAATGTGTTAGTTTCCGGCGGTGACGGCCAGAAGCTGCTGCACAATGGATCGGCCGACGCCGCCGGCTAGGAACGCCCTTCCGGCCCTCCCTCGTTGAGTGGGGTGTGCACAGGGAGCGGTCGGTCGGCTGTGCTGAAGAGGGCATGTGCGCTGCGACGATGGCTCTGAAGAAATCACTGCAGCGTGATTACCGCAGCTCACTTTGCGAGGGTTGTCGAGCCAGCGAAATGCGAGCAAAACTGCTGACAGCAGGCAAGTCGCAATGTTTAGGTCTCAAGTTGCGATGAGGATATCGTCAACAGGCATATCGCTTGCACGTGAGTGTAATGAGGACTTCAAAGCACGTCACATGCAGACTTGCTCGGAGTTGCAAGGTTTGTAACAACGAAACCTGAAATGGAACCATAACCAATTGAATCAAACAAACTTCCCAGTCTGAGACTGTTGACTGGGCGAGTCAAGGTTGCATATTTGTCTGCCCTGACGACCTCGCTGTGGCAGATGCTGATGTTCAACACAAGTGCGGTGTCCAGAAATGAGTCTCCAGCTGGCGGCCGTCCAGTTACCGCGCGAGCTGACCCCGCTGACCTCTGACCTACTCCCATGACCTCCGCCTCCTCATTGACCCTTTCTTTGTGCGGTTGGTCTGCGTCCAGCCGGATCGAGATGTCCGCTGATGTCCAGACCACGATGTCGATAATGGTCTCCGTGCCGGCCACCCGATTGGCCCATATGTCACCAGCTGATGAGAAACGGTTCCGTCCCCGGGCCGAGCGCGCCTCAATGGCTTATCTCAATGACTCAATTACGTATCTCGTACATCATATGACCTGCTGGGACGCCCCGCGCGGTTCTTGAGGCCATTGCGGCGCCGTCTCGGTTTGAGCTGGGGTCTCAGGTGCAATTGGCAGGGTCTCAGGGCCCTTCGCCATGCTCGTTGAGGTGAAGTTGATATCTTTCCGCTTCGCTATTGGCTAGTGACGTTGGAAGACATATTTCGATGTCATGACGACCTATCGAACAGTGAACCATCGGCACAGTCGAAGGCCGGTATGTCGCGTGTATTGACTATCGATTGGGTCCGGAATAAAAAGACGAAACACGAAAACGTGGGGTGCAGGACGCCGAATTGCTGGCTATCTGCGGTGGCTTAACTCACCTGACAGCCAAATGGAGCGGTTCCACTGAAGTTCCTTCCATGCTGCATGCGATGGAAAGTGGAACTCTTCTTTTCCGCCGCGTGCATCCGTGCACTGCCGGTCCTGCTGGCGTGGCGGACCGTCTTCTGTCGCCATTCCTTCCTCTGTGTGTGGAACTCATCATCGGAGCAGTTTTCGACACCCTTCTTGCAATGCCTGTGGCGCCTGCACGGAGGCCAGTAACTTCTCTCTCCTCTGTCCCTCCCCTCTCTCTGCTCTCTCCATCTCTTGCTCTCTCCCCAACGGCCGTGACGACGGGTCGAACGGCCTGGCCAGACACGACTGCCCCGCCCCGTCTGACGGGGGTGCTTAGCAGAGCTTGCTGGACCATGGGCATGGGGCAGCACAGAAAACTGCAACAATACTGAAATACTTTTATGCGGGTACAGTAGCAATGATGGTCTGTTAGCGAAAATGCACTGAAATAGGCAGTTTTAGACCTGGATAGCCATCGTCGATGTTGATATCTTCAAAATTGGACTGACGTTTAATCTCAGCTGGCCACAGGCTACTGCTGTTGCCTAGTGCACTTGCAGGCTAGCCCCTTGCCATTGTTTGTCATTTGCACCGTCATCTGCACCTTCGTTGTTTATCATTTATCCTGAGAATTGAACACCATTATTATAAACCAAAGATCTTTTCTCTCTTTCCCTCTCTCCCACCTGCTCCCTTACCCTTTAGTCTTCCTCTATGTCCCACTCTCCTCCTCACTCTCTCTCTCTCCCTCCTCTCTCTCTCTCTCTCTCTCTCTCTCTCTCTCTCTCTCTCTCTCTCTCTCTCTCTCTCTCTCTATGTGTCTGTCTTTCTCTCTCTCTCCCTCTCTCTCTCTCTCTCTCTCTCTCTCTCTCTCTCTCTCTCTCTCTCTCTCTCTCTCTCTCTCGGCGTCCGAAAGGCGCTCGGCGTGGCTGAGCTGCAGGCCCTGGCCGGAGCGGCGTGCCATGTTTACGTGGCCTTGTGCAGCACTGCCGTGACTCAGAGAGTGGTGGGCGGCTGCAGGCGCGCTGGCAGGGGCGGGGGAGGCGGCAGATCATGTGGAGTGCAGCGGGCAGCGGTGGAGCGCTCGACAGCGCCGACGGTGGCGCTCTCGGAACGCGGCGGCGAGCTTGAGAACTAAGCAAGGCGGCGGACGGTGGCTGGTGGTTGCAAGCCTGCACCAAGGGAGCGGCGAAAAGCTGGAAGGCGCACCAGTGCGTGGGCGATGTCAAATAGAGACAGCCGTCAGCCGTCATTGGCTAAATCAACGTCAAATCGCATTGTGGGGGCACCCACACTTCAGGATGCTGGTCACCAAGGCGGCACCCCCTGCCCATCCCAGCACCAGCCCGCTGCTCCTCCCAACTCTGCCCGGGCTAGAACGATGCAGTCGACTGCGGGCTGATGTCAGCCCCGAGACTCGTGGTCGGCTGATCGAGCCGTCTCGTGACTGGACGGGGGCCGCTGCACTCTGCCCAACCAGACCGGGTACACGTGTCTCTGCATGCTCTCCTCTCCCGACCACTGTCATGGGACGTATTATCCGGTCGATGGTTGTCTTAGTCTTCTACGGACCCGTACTGTCCCGTGTGCCGTGTTCCGTTCCGTGTTCCGTTGCGTGCACCGTGCCGTATTCCATCCGTCCTGCGTTCCGTGCGTGTTCCGTGCAGCGCGCGGCCCGGTGCTTCGTCTCTGGGGGACAGCCTCTGGGGCGGACGCCGTCGGCCGCTGGGTGCTAATTAAAACCTGTCCTCAGTCGACCGGTAATCACGCCACTGACGGCCGAGCGGCGGCGCAGCCCGCCAGCCGGCACCGGCATCGATCCGCGCCGCGACCAACAAGTCCGAGGGCTGCTCCTCGGAGGCGGCAGCGGACGCACCCCACCTCTGTCCCCGGTCCCCGACCCACGGCGCCGCCGGCGGTCGATCATCGGCCGCTGGGGGATGTCCCCAGGCGGTCTGACCTCTGTCGGCCCCACTGGACCTCAGTGGTCCTTACGGGAAGTGTCTCACGTTTACCGGAGGGTTGGGAGGTGAGGACTTCCTCTGGCACCTGACGGCAGAGTGAAGCTTCTGTTATAGGTAGGAACTTCTGTAACACCTGTTCCCTCTCCATAACTCTTTTGAATATTCTTGTAATTTGTGTCAAAGGTCTAACGTGTCCATGAAGAGCTTCTATAAATTTTCACCTCCGCTTGACACCCTCCTAATATCCTACTCTCATCTCCCTCCCTTGCTCTCTCTCTCTCTCTCTCTCTCTCTCTCTCTCTCTCTCTCTCTCTCTCTCTCTCTCTCTCTCTCTCTCTCTCTCTCTCTCTTTTCCTCTCTCCCTCTTCGGCGCCATGCTCGCTCGAGGATCGTCTGTAAGACGTACGATCAATATGATCCGCTTTATAGATCTGGCACGACAGGCGGTGAAAAGGCCGGCCGGCTTTGCATGTGAATGGTTTCAGGCGCGGCCGCTACGTGTTTACGAAGCCTGACGCCACCCTCGGACGTCGCCTACTGTCGCGGCGACGAATGACGGAAACCGTGGGCGACGGCGACAGGCGGCGCGGCGACAGGCGACGGCGATAGGCGGGAGACAGGCGACGGTGATAGGCGGGAGACAGGCGACGGTGATAGGCGGGAGACAGTCGGGCGTAAGGCGGGAGAGAGTCCCGAGCAGTGCGATACGCCGAGCTGACCGCAGAGATGTTGCGTCAAGACTAAAGGCGTGATCCGTTGCATGTTGGTAGCAGGATCAATTATGCGGTTATCTTGTCGCGGCGAGGAATGCGGGGCCGGTGTTTCTCTCGTCATTTATCTCAGTATTTGATCTACACGGGCCCCGAATGTGCATGCCTGCATCTTGTCCCGTGTCGTGCAGTCAATCGCCATGCTCAACTACATCTGAGGTATGCAGCCGCTCATATCACCTAATGAGATATGGCGGGTACAACAGCTAGCTGGCTGACAGACATTGCACATGAATGACACACGGGAAGGCATGTCGCCGCCACACGGGACCAAAACAGTTTCAGCCATAGATGCACTTCTGTAACGACAATATCGTACTGGCCACAGGAGATCGAACAAACGGCATCAGCTCACGTCGCCTCAGCCGTCATGGTCGCCTTACAATCCAGCCTGACATCGGACATTGGACACTGAGCATATTAACTTATCATCAGAGTGGAAAAATGGATCGGCGGGGGATCGGAAACCCGACACTCGGCGGTGCAGGGCGAGAGGTGGGGGAGCGCTGCCGGCGATCGAACTCGAGGAGGGGAACGTGCGGGCCCGCCGCGGCTTCTCCGAGGAACGTGACGACGCATGTACCGCTCCCCTGATGAGCGCAGTCAGCTGCAGGGGCAACGTCACGTTTTCAACGTGGCTTCGACATGGCGTGGACCCTGGACTCTGGGTTTTGAGACTGGCAGTGAGCAGTCAGCACTTGGGATCAGTCCGACCCATGTGAATTATAGCCGTTACCAGAATGTGGATCTAGTACGGACAACTTGCCATTTCGCGTGCGATTCCAACGTTCATTTTGTGCACGCGCTGAGAAAATTTATTTTTGATCGGATGGATTTGCAAGTACTCAAAGCGAGTTCGAATGCGAGCGCAACGAAATTCGAATTCACAACGGAGTTCAAATAATGTATTTCTGTGGGAGCTCCGAACGTTCGGACAGTTGTCCGAGGTGGGGTCAACCCCAACGGTCACAGATTCGACCGCCGTCCCTCCGTTCGGCCTCCGGCGACTGGCCGACAAACGACTCGATTCCGGGAACTCTTCGACACAACGGATGATCATGATCTCTGCTCCGGACGCCGTGCGGCCGACGGCTCGCGAATGGCCCACGAATAGCTCACGAATAGCTCACCCGCCGCGGCCGTAAATGGCGGCAGAGCTCTGGTAGCCGCACTGCGGAATGGTTTCGCTAAGCCAGACATAAATATGACCGTAAACCGATTTAGTGGCCGTGTCAGTTGCGTCGCGCCGTTTGCAAGGGCCGCTCCGCGGCGGGACACTGGCACGCGTGATTTGTGACCGCGTGCGACGCTGGCGGACACTAACGCCGCGCCGTCGCTCCGGCTCGCGTCTGAGAGGCGGCGGTGTCGGCTCACTCGAGCTCGCGCGCTTCAAAGTGGCTCGCGCCACCGTGCGCCGCACTGACAGGTTTGCTGGCGGCTGGCGCGCCGACCCCAGGTTGTTGGGTGGAATGTCGCAGCTTCTAGGCCACCACGCTGCCAAGTGTCTTGCAAGGAACCTGGCAAGGGCAGTGAGTTTTAGCCGATGTGAACATAGTTGTAGGCTCGACGTGTATTTCGTGCTTTCGCGTTTCTGCAACAATAAAGCTGCGGAGAATACCTATGTTGATTAGCGTGGAATATGAACTAAGCCATCAGACAGTCCTGGGGGTTAAGTGTTTGGAATGCGCTGAGGCTCGATTCTGGGGATGGGCGTTTTGCAGTCCACTCGGTGTGGGTGTGATTTGTTGCAGCCAGAAATAGACTCAAAGGCGATGTCCGTGCATGCACGTTCAGTGTGTGGGACATTCCAATGTCAAACCAAGTTCCGCGCCTATAAATAGTTCCTCGAGATTAAACGCTGTCTCTGCAGCTCTACCGGTTCGACTAACGTCTGCCAATTCGATTCATGCCTGTCATTCCGGTGAATAATTGCCGCACGAGTGTACCCGCGCCCTGCTGGGGGGGGGGGTGTTTGAACACCCCCCCCTTGTGGTTTTTCGCGAATATGTCAAAAACGGCGGCGCGGAGCGCCGCCGTTTTTGGCACACCTTATCATACATCAATTCTACACATGTTGTGAAAATTTCAGACCAAGGTCATTCAAGGTCAGGTCACCAGGTCACTTGAAGTGACCTCACCTCATAAAAACTTTCAATGTCTGTCATAGCTACACCGAGTGACCGATCGCTTTGAAACTTTCAGCGATTGCTAAGAGCAATAGCATGTACAAAATGTATATCTCAGAATTTTGATATCGATGACCTAAGGTCAGGTCAATTTTGCGACCTCCCCATTATAAGTCAATGGGAGAAAATTGAAATGCGCCTCTTTTGGATGAAAGACATTATACACACTCCCAAACACCGAATTACAAGTGGTTTAGACACACTGAACTTGAAAATGGTGTCCGTGACCCTTGTTTATGCCCTGAGGTCATCTTAGGTCACGAATGGTATCTAACAGTTTTTCGCAAATAACTTTTGATAGAGGCACGCTAGAGCGATGAAAACGCCTTAGATGTGTTCAGCTCGACGATACGGATCGACTGATATGCAACATGACCCTTTCCGGTCAGGTCATGACCTTGACCTGAGGTCAAATTTTCAAGTTGACCTTTCAAGGTCAAGTTATAGTTCATTCGATGCGTCTTGACGAGAGGAACACGATGCCGGTAAAAGTAAGCTCGTACAAGGCTTGGGTCAAAAGTTATTGCAGAAGAACTGTTTTAGAAAATATCGGCTATTTTTGCGGTTTTTGGCCCCTGCAGGCAAAACCGTTGACCGTAGGTCAAATCTGAGAGAATTACTCAGAAAGGGCGTTAATAGGGCTATCGAATGCGCTTTTCCGCGGCGCTGTAGCTCTATTGGTTCCCGAGTTATGCGTTGGCTTCTTGGAAATTTTCGACATTCGACCTGGAAATCGGCGAAATTTTGCCTTCAATGACCTCTGGTGACCTGACCTTTGACCTGACCAAAAAATTGACCGAAGTGATTTCGTCATTATTTTTTACGCTCTTTCGAACGCCGCCTTCCGCGTATCACTACGTGGCCCAGGAGCCGAGTTACAAGGGGGGGGTGTTCAAACACCCCCCCCCCCCAGCAGGGCGTGGAAATGCAGGACCCCCAGCAGGGCGCGGGTTAAGGTGTCAGGCCGGGCAGGGACACAGTCACTGGAGGGATGGCGCAGCACGGCCCCGACGCTGTAGAGCACGACTTCTGACGTCACGCTGGTTGTATGACACATGGAGGCGACCAGCAAAAGCAACAGCCTGTCATTACAGGCCGGCGGTCACTCATATTTCACCGTGTCGGTGCTGTGTCGCGCGCCCGGGCTCGGCACACCATCCATCTATCTGACCCGTGAAGAACGTGGTGGGCCTCACCTCCTACGGGAGGCCAAAGAGGGGAAAAATCAACGGAAACTAGGTGGGAACGGAAAGAAAACTTCCCAGTTTGTGTTTGTGAATAGGAAAGATCTGTCACCTCAACCGGTTGTAACTTTGTGTGTGTTAAACGCATCATGTGTGCTGATCTTTGAAGGCTTTGCAAACTTTCAGAAGTTTTTAACTTGTGGCTGTCGTTGGAGACATGGCTTTCATTCCGCGTCAGTCCACGAGATGGCACGGAATACATACTGGCAGCGCCTTTTTCTGAGAGGCCGATAATACGGCACCGGCAGTAATGGAGCGGGGGGTCGTATCGCGCCAAAGGAAATGACGTCATTGGTTACAAATTCTCGTTCCGTGCAACAGCACTGAGAGTGGCGTGTTACGAGATAAAGCTAAAATGTGATGGCCGAGGCAGAGAAGAAAGAAAAAATTGGTATACTTGACAGGTATTTAGTGGTATTGATATAAGTAGTCTAGAAAAACAAAAATTATCAAATGGTGAAGTGCAATACTGCTTCCAAGACCAGGCACTTATCACTTCCCAGGAGGTGACTCAATAGATAAAATTGATACGGAAAAGCGAATGCTGCCGTATTTGATGTGTCGACATTCTACGTTTCTGGTTCTTATCAGCTTTATTAGTGTTGACGTTTCCAAGCTTGCAATGTTTGCTTAGAGGGTTTTGTAAAACGAACCCAATTTTCCCAGCTGCAAGATTGAACACATGCGATTGTGACTTGTGGTCGCTGTTTTTCGCGGGTGTTCGGTGCGGTTACCTGCCTGCCACCTGTGTTCCTAATCTGGATTCGATGTAAAAATCCACGGTAAAAGTCGCCACCGGTGGTGGTTTTGCCCTATCTGTACCGGCGCAATCCCGTTAGCCCGTTCGGTCCGTGTACCATAGCTGTGACACCCGCCCCACTGCCCGCTCCAATCGACTCACGAATGTGCTGTGCATTATGATCCAACACTTGACCCAATTTGCCGAAATGTTTCATAAATAAGGCCTAGGCCTTGGTGCGGGAAGCCAATTTTGAGCCCATCGCATACATTCGCCCACAGGATTAATCCGGGTATTACCATAAATCATGGCGGTCTGCTGGGCTCCCTTGTCGCTCGTGTCGGATGGGTATTGGATATACGCCGATGATATGACCCGGGCATATGCGTCATACATGTCTGCGGCGGCATTCTTATGGGTCTCTGTCGCAGCAACAAACGTGTCGGACTGGGACACTCGGCCCGGAGGGGATCTATTTGTGAGTATATGTGGTACGATTGAATAATGCATATAATATACAAGTGTATAGGTGTTTTTGCTCACCGATTCCGTTGGGACAGCTGAGGCTGCGACGCCTCGTAAAAAAAAAAATCACTAACACAGTTACAACGACCAGGTGTCGGAGGAGGTAAGGAAAGGTGTTGCTAATGCATGGAGTGTTTGCTTCTATTTGTTGCATGTTATGTTGATTAACTAACTACTTCAACTCAGTTTTGATTCCACTATCAATTCTGCTTAGATGTTTCTCACAAGTCCGATCAGAAAGGCCAATCGTGACCAGTCGCTCGGTTTTTCTTCGGCCGAGCCTAGATGGTGGCTTCCCCACAAATCATGTCGAGCTCCACACTTCATGTTTATGACAAGCTAAAATAATGGTTCATGCAACGAGATGCGCCGAGGAGCCATCTGTCCGCGTAGAATTGAAACACTTCTTCACGGAACAATCATACACCTGATAATGAATCGCCTCGCCGCGCATTGATTTGGGCGTCAAGCTTGAACAAAAGCCAGGCGCGATTAGTGGATTAGTGCAATTGATTTTATCTCACGTAATTTTGGCCCCATACCAAATATTCAAATGAATCTCAATGCGTCTTAAACACAGAGTTATTGGCCATTACCGTCTCAGGGGCTATTGAGTTTTGATGTATCGTCGCACTGTACGGTTTCTAAACGCTACGTATGCACATCCGCTTGGGAGAAGAGATGGGCTGGCATGACCGGCGCGAGGGTGGAGGCCGAAACGGTCCGTGACCAGTGCCTCTGAGAACATCAGGCTGGCCTGTCCACGCCTCTCTAACCAGGATATAGGGGCGCCCGGATGATCCGGGGATGCTGCTAGCCAGCGGGTTATAAAGTCGCTGTCCGGATGGGCACACTGATGACCTGGGACGCTGATTGGGCGCCAAGTACGCCGCCTATGGCGTCCCACTTCTGTTGTTTCTCGCTTAGTGCATAAAACACTTCATGCGATAGACGAAGGCAGAGGAGAGACGAGACAGTCCCAAGAATCTTATCAAAACCAACAATTGCGGAGTATTGAGTAAAAAGGCAAAGTATATACTATATCTTGTCAAAGTCTGATGTGAATTCAGTCACATCCCATCGTGCGCCGCGGCCACAGGTCATGTTTGCGTTAGTGGGGGCGGGGCCGCCCCCGCCCGGTGGGGGCGGGGGCGGCCGGCCGGGCTCTCTCCTGAGTCCCTGACACCAGTTTGTCTTGTTGCAGGGTGCAGGCGGCTATGGTTGCTGCGGACCGAGGCTGAGAGGTGAGTACCCGAGCTCTGAATGTACTCGTTAGTGGCAGTGCGGGTCGCCTTTATCAGGTGCTGACACGGCGTCATTGGCCCCGAGAGGTCACGACCCCGCCGGCACCCTCCAGCTCGCCCGCACGGCCTGAACCGGCCGGATCGGGTCAGATAGGCCCACCTGAGGAGACCAACGGCGTGGGCGAACTCTCTAGGTATAGTCCTGTTACCCCTTGGCTTTTTCTTTTTATGTTTCTCATTGCAACTCACTCCTTCATTAGCAATCACTACGTAAACATTCTGCAGGTATCATGTATGCATCAGAAAATGTCAGTTTCTCTCTGCAGAGTCCTTTACACTAGTCTGCCACCTCCTGAGCCTCCCTCCCCTTCCTCCCGCAGAACAGCACCCCTCCCCCTCCCCACGGGGCGCGAAAATTAATCACTGGTGGCGCGTGCTGCGTCTCTTAATCACGTGTCCAGAATGAGCACACAAACACCCTTCGACTGTCAGACTCTGCAAGGCTTACCGGCCGTCGCGCGCGGGGACTGGCCGGCGACAGGCCCTGGAGACAGCTGCGAAGGACTGTCGCGAGCGGCGGCAGCAGCAGCGGCAGGGGTTTTATCTTCATTCGAGGTGCGAGACCAGAGCTGAAGTTACACAGCGTCATCCGGCATGAGCAGCGGATTTAGGAGCTGAGGCTGTAAGGAAGGCAGACGTGTCCCGCGGATTAGCCGGTGTTTATAAATGGAGATGTGACGCAACGTTCTGAATCGTCGTCGTGATACACTTAGTGTTATCTGAGAGCTAAGGATAATCTCTGGATCGTCCAGTTTGCCTACTTGGCGTTATGATAAGAAGGCTTGAAAGTCGTAGAGCGTTGGCGGTGTAAAGGTGACTCGTAACTCGTTCAGCTTTATGAGTACTAGGAGCAGCTTTAGCCACAGTGGCACAGTTTTACTGTGCTCAACCAGTATATCCCAGCAGTGGTGCATAAATGTTGTCGATTTTGATCTCGCGCTCATAGCATCGCTAGGATGGTCATTTAATTTCTTCGACAGATAATTAAAACCGCAAGCGAGTTACAACGGACACAAACAGCATAGAGGCATACAAGATATAAATTATCAACTTACAAATGTCGACGACTGGCTATAAATCGGAAGGAAATCAAAACCAGTAAATGTTTAGTATTGGTCTTTAAATTTAAGGCTGCATGATTGTTCTAATGAAATTAGCGTTGATAGATGGCGCTAGTAAAACGCCTGGAAATATACTGTGCCGCATACCACGAAACTAGCTAGCTGCTGGGTCTGTCGGTGAACGGCGATGGGATGTTTCAAAATGCGGAAAACGAGTCATTATTTTTGTTTTGCTAACAAGGAAGCCGAATGGCTCTTCCCCGCTCTGACTCTCTCCCGATTTTGGTCGCCAGTCGTCAGTCCAGACTTGTAAACGATTCAAAAAAATCAATCAATTCAATCACGACTCACTTGATGAAATGACCGATTCAATCATAACTCAAGCAAACAGTCTGATTTTCCAAGCGATTCAATCACGACTCATGGACCTTGTGATTCAACTCAATCACGACTCATCCCATTATCAGTGATTCAGGGAATGACTCAACTCATGATTTGACTCAACGCGATTCAATCAAGATGTTATATAAAATATATATGTTACAGGCAATGTGTGGAATCAGGCATTCTATAGAATGCCTAGGCATTCTATAGAATGCCTGACCGACCAGGCATTCTATAGAATCCCTAGGTATTCTATAGAATGCCTGACCCACCAGGGATTCTATAGAATCCCTAGGCATTCTAAAGAATGCCTGATTTTCAGGCATTCTATAGAATGCCTAGGAAATACACGAATCTTTCCAACCTCGTAAGTGTATGTTGTATAAGATTATGAGCACAGACCGACATGTAACATTATTTTTTTCTGCCAGGCTACCTTGCGTTCAGCTATTTATGTTCATTCAGTCAAATGTTCATTCAGTCAAATTTTCCGGTCAGGTATTCAATCTGACCTTATTAGGTCAAATTGTATCAGGATTTCATTCTGAGAGTACAGAGTATTTATCTTAACGCTAGAAAGACGATGGTGGTAATATCAATATCGGAAACGCCTTAGGTAAAAAAAAAAATACACAGAAAAAATTGACAAATCGTCCATTTTTGGAGGTGTTTGCCTTCTAAGGAATTGATTTAAGGTCAAACTGGAGAAAACGGCTACGAGCCAAAAATGGACAAAAATTGGGCTGACCTAAAAAATGGCTTAGCTATTTGTTTTAGAAATGGCACCCTTTCGAACATTGCCAAAGAAGAACTGAAGTAAAATTTCATAATTTTGAGTCTTTGACGACCTTTCGAATACCGCATGGCCCAGAAGTCAAGCTGGAAGGGGAGATCGAACAACACCTAATCCGGCTCTTGTTACGGCCGGGCCACCGCCCAGACGTGGAATAATGAACCATTTATTCAGGTTATTCCCTGACATTACGGTGTAGGTTGAGCTGTCCATGTATGTATATTGAGAGTCGTTACACGAAGTGCTTATGACGACATAAAATGTGACCTTTGGTGTATTTTTCACCTTCATTTCTAACATCAGAACAAAGCCATCGTCATTCGCAATCACTTTCGATTCAAGCTTACGGTCCACCCTCCCAGCCGACACTCTTCTAATGCAGCTTCGTATCTGTAGCAGCAATCCTCCGAGGGTAACCGTTTAAGCGACTGGTTGGCCTGTGACTCTCCCGCGTGCCTTGCGCCGTGGCTCTCCCGTGCCAACGGAATTGGATCAGCTGCTGCTTGCGGCGCACCATTTGGTGGTCGGCATAGCCCAATACCTCCCTCGCTTCCTCTCAGCTCATTGCCCTGAAATGGTGTGAGGTGACGACCGGCCTAGGCCAACAATGAAAATTAGGTAAACAAATAGCATTACTGCCACTGACCCCTAATTTTCGAAGTGTGTTTCGGACAATCAAAATACTTAGGCATTCTATAGAATGCCTGGGAGCTTAAGCCAGGCATTCTATAGAATGCCTAAGCAGTCAGGGATTCTATAGAATACCTAGGGATTCTATAGAATGCCTGGTCGGTCAGGCATTCTATAGAATGCCTAGGCATTCTATAGAATCCCTGATTCCACACATTGCCTGTAACATATACATATGTGATATCAATTTAAGACATTTTTTGAAACTGATACCAAACAGATATCAACCAAATACACTAGGAAAATACCAAAAAAAAAACATAGGAAAGTACTAAATCTATGCTTGCTCACAAATGTCCTGATGAAACAGGGTATTGAAACAGGGTATTGAAAATATAAAGATTAGCATGGTATCTAAAACATGTGTGTTGAGCACTGAACTCTATAATGAGCGTGAGGTGTTGAGCAATGTGCGCCTGCTTACTGCTACTGTTAACTTGATTACTATACTGATTTTAGGGCACTGGAAAGAAACTTTACATTCATTTTTTTCATCTTCATGCATTGACATTTATGTATAATTTTGTGTTTACAGTTTGATTAAAAACTTAAAACAAAATTTTTATGTTTTTTTTCAATACTGATAGCTATGCGCATTTATAATACTGACAAAATACTTAAAAATTTTGCAGTGCATTGTGTGTGACTATGATGCAAATGCCACATATATTTCCACATAATATAGTACTAAATATGGTCATAACTTCAATTTCCAGCACATGGTGATTGAATCATTTTGTTAATTGAATCAACTTGAATCGATGAGTTGCCGATTCAATCACTTGCAGTTGCCATGTGTGACCGATTCAATCAGGATTCATATGGTGACAAGAGACAGCAACCTACGAAAACCAACCAAATATCACTCTATGCAATCCAACCAACCACTTCTCGTTGCAAATTCTCTTAGCGTTTCACCGTTTCTCCGCCCCGCCTCCCTGGGACTGCGGCGCCAGTCCGACCAAGCCGCGCCCGGGGCGCTGCTTCGCCAGCTCGACTGGTCGGCCCGTCTGCAGCTCCGGCCGGCGCGCCACTTTGTTGATAAACGGGCTATTTTTACGTCATGCGCGCCGTGCACAGGACCCGGCCGGCCGTTTCCATGGCAACGGCGCAGAAGCAGACGCTTCGGACACGGCGGCCGCTTATTGGAATGGCTGTGGCATGTCATGGGGGGGGGGGACAAGGGCCTGTTACGTCCCCCCCCCCCCCCCCGACATTGCTGCCGTCCCTGAGTAGGATCATTTTCTAAGACAAAGCGGTGAAAAAGTACCAAGAAAATCCGTTGGTACGACTAACGTGGATATGCAAAAAAAGCCTTTGTTTTTATAAAATTATGGTCGTTGGTAGTTTTTTGCAAAGAGGTGATCGAAATTTTCATCGCTATTGCCCTAAGGGCCTTGTTATATACTTGTACTTTGTAGAAAGTTGTGTAAACAAGAGTTGGATCAATGCAGTCTTCATGCATTTTCAATGAATGGTGATCGTCATTCGTCGCCTTGTCACCTACAAACAACTCTATTTTATCGTCAACATGATGTCTTATTCAAAAAGCGACCCCTTCACTACATACATGCTTCTACGCGACATTAGCCGATCCTCAGATAGCAGAACGAACTCGTTAGCATCTGCATGGTCTCACCGAAGCACCCCAGATAACGACGCATCATGACGATGCTGTCACGATTCGACCTTGTGCCTTCACCCGTTCCTTGCCCCTGCAGTGCCGGGGTCGCCTTTTAGGGCGCGGGGCGCGGTGGCTGGCGGTGTTTTCGGAACAGAGAGGGACCAACTGGACCTGACACTGACGGTCAGCGGGGAGGCACAGTCGTTTGGAGACCTGTCAGGTGGCCTCGTGTTAGCGGTGCAGTCGAAAATGACGGCGTCGGCGGTATAGTGACACGAGGAGCGATCGCACAGGGACCATATGAGTTGAACAGCAATGGACAAACCGTGGCTCAGGCGAGGGAGGAGGTTACGGGGACCGAGGCATTGCACCCTTATCGATAGCCTCAGGTATTGATTTAAGCGGAGCTCTAAACGCTGTCAAAGTAGCCATCTTCATAATAAAATTAATCGTATCGGACATACCTCTTTTTACGACAAGATTCCCATCTCAAACATATATAACAAATCGAATTCAAGTCACCCTAACCCAATAAAGATAACAAAAATTACCAAATTAAAGCTAAAGCAATAAAACAAACTAACTGAAGATCTGGCGGTGTGGCTATTTCTGAGTTCCCGCTGCCGGCCGGTTCGATACCGTGTCGGCGTGCTGAGCCCGGCTGCGCCTATGCCGTTGAGTGTTGGCCCTTGTTGGTGAGTGTCGGGGAGTGCCGGTCCTTGTTGGCGAGTGTCGGCGAGTGCCGGTCCATGTTGATGAGTGTCGGTCCCTGGAGAGTGCTGGGGAGTGATGGCCCATATTCAGTTCGACTTTGGCGTCAATCGGGTACCGACTATTAATATTTGGTATACCAATGCCAAACTAAAACAGCTTTGGTATTTGGAACTTCAAGCATATACATTTTAGTATTCAACCGGTTTCACTCACCCTCGCTGATGAAGGCATATAATGCTCTAAATTTCGTAACAGAAAACTTTTTCTTTAAATTTCTCAAGCTGGTTTTGTTTATCGTACATTCTCAAGAGTTCGGCCAGAATTGAGTTCGGTTTTCTTATAAAAAGAAATAATAAGTTGATCTCAGATCACTGTCGGCCCATGGTAACCATACCCGCCCCCGCAGCTATACTGGCTCTGAGTGGGCGAGCTGCTGTATCGCGCAGGTGGTCAGGCCGCGGAGCTGCAGTATCGCGCAGGTGGTGGCCGCGGAGCTGCAGTATCGCGCAGGTGGTGGCCGCGGAGCTGCAGTATCGCGCAGGTGGTGGCCGCGGAGCTGCAGTATCGCGCAGGTGGTGGCCGCGGAGCTGCAGTATCGCGCAGGTGGTGGCCGCACTTAGGGCCTTGGCCGCACTATTCCCGGTCAGATTGCGTGGGAGGCGCGCGACAGATAGTTTCCGTGTCCACCGCCGACAGCCCGACGGAGTCGCCATTGTTTGCCGATTTATTGTCCGCAGCAGCTGTCCTGATATATGACATGTCAGACAATGCTCTGAGATAGCTAGATCGGTGTAAATTTTCGCTGGTAACACATTCTGGTGTTTTGAGCTTCAAATTCGGTGTTTGTTTATGGTCTTGCCGAGCTATATTTATGCATTCAACAATATATTCACAATATTGGGACGAAAACATAAATTCATACCGCGGGATAAAAAGTTTTCATTTTTATTTAGATGATATTTTGTCAACATTTTAGCTACATAAGCGTTCATTATGATAGTATGCATAAGTACCTACATATGTTCAAAGATTGGTACCTTGTATATAATTTGAAATATTACTTGTTTTTATTGTCTCAAGGAAAGTCCTTTGCAATCTTCTGGCAAGCATTATGGAGGCAACTACAACATGAAATCCAATCCCTAGAACGAGTTTTCCATCAGAATTCGTAGGAACATGTCGGTGCATTGGGTTGCTAAGTCCAACACATGCTGTTGCCAGGCGTTCGTCTCGGTTCCAAGTTCAGGACGACTTACCTACTTCCTTCTTTGCTACACAAACAATGCCAACTACCAAAGAATGTCGACTAGCAAGTATGATACGTTAGTACGCACCCCTCCGGCTGGATCACATAGCGTTTACTAGTTTCCGGAATTTAAATTCAGCAGAGTCCGACACTCAACATATTTTGTGGAAGAGGCGGACGCATCCACCTGCCTCAGTAACAATGGGATGTTCTTTGGAAGGAGGCTTGCCTCCGGGGAGCTGTATTGTTTGGGAGGACAGGAAGGGAGGTGAAGGGGAGGAGGGGGCGGCGCTTATTCAGGGAAGAGGAACGGAGATGGAAGTCGGATGGGAATGGCCAGGGGTGGAGGGGAGGCGGCGCCCGTTAAACCACTGTATATAAACCTACCGCCGGGGTGGCTGCAGCTTGACCTGCTCCTGTTTATCGTCAGTGGGGGTGCTACTGGGAGCTAAACGGCAGCTGCAGATCTCTCTGAGTCGCTGGTAAACCAGACAGTCCCTTATAGTCATACGATAGATTTTCTCAACTATTCGCGGACCCCCACAATGTTGCAGACCTCTGAGAATCGGTGGTTCTCGATGGCGGTACGCGTTACGCAACGACAAACTCCGGAGACAAATGCAGCGACAGTGCCTCCGTGCTTTAGCCAAACAATAGCCAGTTGTACGTACGCCTTGGACAGTTGCCACGGGTGCAGGCGACCTGTCGGCGCTGAGCTTCAAACGGGCTGGCGAACCGTTGACAGGCTGTGAGCCGGTAAGCCCTTTGCGTTCGACCGACCGGCTCGCCCACCGCCAGAGAACACAGGGTGCCTCAGGTAGCCGGCCGTCAGCTCCGCAGACAGAGATTAGCATCAGCGACGCCAGACGACACGCAGCTTTTCTCGTAATCTTCTGCTGCCAGACTTCCTTTTGAAATCGACCAGCAGCAAGTGAGCACTCTCGTCCTGATCCTCTTACTGCGAAGCTCGTGCGTCAGCACACCTCTCGTGTCGGTGTTCGGACCCTTGCAGCTGCAGCTCAGCCCAGCTTTGACTGCAAAGCTTCGGTAGCTCGCGAGTTTTACACGATCAGTGACACAAATGTGTAATCGAAAACCCGTAATGAAATGCAAAACCAACATGCAAGCATCTATGTACCATGGGGTCGATCGCCCCGCAAGCATTCAGCCTCCCCGATTTAGTGCGGGATTCATGAGTTCACCTTGCGTCTTTGTCAGTCGCTCACATACGCACCAGTCCAATGACCGGGCGGGGCCAAAACTGGGCCATGCGGCACGCAGCGCACAAAGGGCCGTGTCCCGTCCTCAGCGGGCCGGCGCCGCGCGGATTAGGGTCGCTGGCGGGGTCAGAGGCCGTCCGCGACCCTCGGCGACCTCCGAGTGACACCGAGAGCGACACTGAACGACGCAGGACGACGCACGCGGCGCGGCGCGAGTCGACGCGGACCCCCGCCGTCGCGGACTCTGCACAATGGCCGAGGCGCGACGGGCGGCGACGCCGTGAGACGACCGGTTTTACGCGCAGCAAGCAGGCCGTGAAATGGAGAGTCGGGGCCGGTGGAGCGCGCCCGTGTGGCCTCCCGTGACTGACGGTCGCCGGACACCGGCTGGGCGGCGGCGGAGGATAGCGCCAGTCCGGCGGCGCTGCAAGAACAGAGTGGGGGTAGGCGGCTAGAGGGTGGAGTCAGCTCAAACGGACGGCAAGGAGAGAGAATAGGTGGACAAATGACAAAGGTAATGACACCGAGGATAGAAAACTTTTCGTTAGCAAACGGAACATCTACGCTGGACACCGAGCCAGCAAGATGGTTCGTCTGCTGCTCAATATCAGTACTCACCAGCATTGTCTTTCATGAGATTTCGACTGTTTCGCTCAGCGCACATATACCTACGGAGCCTCTCCGTAATGGCAGTTTGGAAGCGCAGGCACGAAAAGCGGCCCGCACTACGGCAGTGACAGGCCACATCAAAACATGTCCGTCTGCGTTTCTTCCGCCTGGTGTGGCGGCGAGGGTGCAGTCACCTCCTCGTAGTAAATTACTGACGCACGCTCGTAAATGAGCTCCAGTGAGTGTAGAGGGGAGGTGCCCGGTGAACCGTGTGCGTCAAAGTGCTGCCCGTTCGCAACGCATGCACTGAAAAAAACTTACACCTAGAGAGTTATTTTTGGAGTTTTTCCACTCCAGTTTGGCGAATAATCACGCACCAATGGCATATAATGATTATGTTTTGTAGCGTATTCTTACTCTCTGCATTGCATTAAGGGCGTTTTTGAAAGTTATTCTTAAACCTGGTACTATAATCATCTCTTTTGTGTTTTAGCAAGTGGTAATTTTATCTTCTAATTTTATCACGTGTCCTTTTTATTCTTTCGGGTTATAAATTTATATCAGTCTCAAAGAGGCATGGGGTAATTTTAGCTTATTTCACAGTGATAAACAAGGTCATTGGAATATATTTGTGCTGAACTCCCATTAGATGGTAATAAAATTGACAGCTAGAGTACTTTTATCAAAACTGCATAAAAATAAACCGCTGTGGAGTAATTAGGGTAATTTTTATACTCCATTACGGCTGATAAATTGACGCGACAGAATAAAACTATTCTCATGTAGGTGTAAAAATTACTTCCTTCGTGATAAAACTATCATGTCCGGACAATAATTTTATAACCATGGAGTAACATTATGTGGTATCATTACTAACATTATTCTTCGGGAGTATTCGGGAGCGTATTTCAAGCAATACTGTATCACTTTCTTGATAATCCTATTATGTTGTGACATAACTAATCTAAAAGTGATTAATCTATTCGTCCAGCACAGTATCATTCCAAGAATAATATTTTCGGAATGTCTCTTCAGTTCGCGACCATTCGCGACCGCCATTGTGCTCAAGTCGTCAGAACCAAGGCCTTCTGTCAGAGAACCGAGCAAGCGTCCCAGTCCTCGAAGGTAAGCTGAAATTACTTTTATACTTTGTGTTTTGTTAGCATGACTTTACAGTAATCCGTAGTATGACCATACAATCCAAGAAATGCGTTGACGTAGATTTGCGGACGAAGATTTCCGCGATGATGAAATTCTGGGAGACAAATTGTCAAAACAAATTGACAAATTGTTGTTATATACAAACAAACAAAACAAATTGTGTAAATAGAGTGAATAACCTTATGCTCATGTTATATGTTGCAAATTGATATAATTAAAACTAAATTGATATATTTCGATATTGCACCGTCATCAGAATGACGGTGACGGTGCAATATCGAAATATATCAATTTAGTTTTAATTATATCAATTTGCAACATATAACATGAGCATAAGGTTATTCACTCTATTTACATTATTAATCATGCTCAGAAATACCATAGCTTACCTCCAAGAAGTAAAACAAATTGTTAAAACGGTCATATCCGGACATCTACTTTTTGTTGTTTCTATCCTCCCAATATCACGATAGAAGAAAACACGTTTAATGAACGTATTTATATCTTGTTCAGTGTTCACTGCCTGATAAAGCTGTCCATGAAATTAAAAAAAAACGGTTCTTTTCTTTCTCAAAGGTGACTCTGTGGAAGAACAGCTTCCGACAGAAACTTCGGAACAGTCAACAGATTCAAGAACTGTCGAAAGCCACTGAGCATTGAGCAACGCCGTCATCGACACGGAAAGACGAGCCAGGGGCATCGTTGTGAAAAAACGTGCGGCAGCTGAAGAGGGGATGCCGGGGATGTTTCCCAAGACGAAGAAGTCGAAGCTAGACATCTGCACCGAAACCGCCAAGTTCAGTGCCAAGCTAAAGCACGCCGATGTCACTCACAAGACATCTGTTCTCAAAGATTCCTTCGAGGTTCGGCGGATATGCCTCACGACTACGAGCAACCGAAACCGGAAGACTGGCGAGGAGATGAAGGAGATATTCCCGGATATGTACAGCGAAGCTGCCGTAAGTGTTGCTTTATTCGGTATTCAAAAGTCTTGTCTAATGTTATGTGTGACTGAACTCGAGATTCCTTTACTAACAGGGTACTTCAGTAGGAAAATTTGACCGCCACGGTGACGTCACAGTGGCTATGCGTAAGCGTGGTGTAGTTAAAATGTCACATTTGACATCTGTGCCTTTTAAGGATGGATTATCGAGAAACGGGGCTTCAAACATTCATGTAAACGTGTTTTTATAAACTTCCCAATTATAAGCTCGCCAGTTGGCCCAGATGATCACCATCTTCCTATGTATTATGAATGCGTGGGAACTTTTTTCCCGCCAGCGCGGCAGCGTGATGTAACGGTAAAGGAATTTTGAAACTCGTTAACGGGGGATGGTTGAACTGAACTAACTATGTAATTAGTGGCACCATTTTATATCCGCGCTATCAGGGAACAACATTGGATAGGAAAACATCTGGAAAATTTGTATAATTTTTAACCCACTCCCTCTGGTTTTTCTACCGCCTGCTGGGAAGTCACCCCCCCCCCTCTCTCCCATCTAACTTGGCGGGTCCTAAGCAACGTAACCGTAACGAAACGCTCAAGGCGGAGTTGGGAAGCTTGTCACAAACCATGACGAAAGCATTCCAGTCATTTTTATCAGGTAAAAGATCACCAAAGGTTGACACTTGACGTGGCGCGCTTTCAAACTTTTTGTGAGCTGGAGTAACTTACCTGACCTGACCTTCCACAATGATATGATGTTCACTTGATGCTCCTTGATGTTAATTCCATTCATTAATGTGATTTTGCGATGTTTCCAGGTGTGGACTGACTTGGGAATGATCATGGGGCTCGAGGAGGACGTGAAGGAGCATGTCCTGCACAAAATCAGACATACCGCGAAGAAGTATGCCCAGACGATGATAAACGTGGAGCCGGCCGACAAAGACGGTGAGTTTTGAACGGGCACAAGCACACCTTTTCGGATGAGGTGTTCCGCTAGCAACAATCGTGCCGGGGTGGGGGGGATACTCTTCTTCTATATAACCGGGCTCGAGCCGATCATCGTAGACAATATATTCCTGGCCAGGGCTGGAATAATGTTAAGATCTGACTGATTTTTTTTTTAGCGAATGTAAAGTTAGGCCCGAGGTATTTTCGATAAATACGAGGTCAGCCCAAAACATTAGCCAAGACCAAGTGTAGGAAGGTATTTCCCACGCATGCTTCTTCCTGCACGATGGAGAAAAGACGTTTCACATATCCCAATGGCGTAATACATTAATAGCAGAGGGCAGGACAACTGTTTATTTTCTTGATGATTTTTTTTTTTGGCTTAAAGGAAAACTGCCACCTTTTTTTACACAAAACGGTTTTCACTAGACCTAACCCACCTATGACCTACCCTGAAGTCTGTTTCCCGAAATTCGGCCTAGTTTTCAAGATATCCGCAATTGGACTTCAGATTAAAGCCATTACAAATGTGTGGAATATGGGAATGTAACATTACCATGTTAAAATCCCATCTCCCACACTTTTTGTGATTTTCCATGACAGGTTGGATGATGATGTAAATAATAAACCAAATTATTACAAATGCATTCAAATATATTCAAAAAGACACACATTTGACAAAAAGACACATGTGTGTCTTTTTGAATATATTTGAATGCATTTGTAATAATTTGGTTTATTATTTACATCATCATCCAACTTTTTGTGATGGCATCAATGTGAAGTTTGAATGCGGATATCTCGAAAACTAGGACGAATTTCGGGAAACGGACTTCAGGGTAGGTCATAGGTGGGTCAGGTCTACTGAAAACCGTTTTAAACCGAAAACCGTAAAAAGGTGGCACTTTAACGACGGGCGGGACAACATGTTGTACCTCACCTTTGGACAGCCAATCGTCGTTGGTTTTGCTATTAGTCAAAAAGTGTTGTTTAACTCTACAGCATTTTAGGCGCAATTTCAAAAAGTTAAAGACCAAATTCAAAACGTTCACGTGCATTCTGAATGTAAACTTTTTGAATTTGGTCTTTAAATTTTTGAAATTGCGCCTAAAAAGGTGTAGTGATGTTGAAAAGACATGGTTGTCTCAATTCAGGTTGTCTCCATTCATGGTTGTCTTCATTGTCTCCAAATATACCACAGTTACATGCAGTTTGATACCTACTTGCACTCCATACTTAAAGGGACCCTCCCACCTTAACATTAGTTTTGAGTTGAGATAGCCAAAATTGCGGCCAGGCTCAGAAACCACCATTTATCCTGGTCGCAACCCCCGCAGCTTTATGGTGTTCAAGAAATTTCTTCCCTTTACTTGCAGGGTGGGACCAGCGTGGTCCCTATCTCTTAACCATTACGGGAATCTGATGACGTCATCAGGCTTTCGAACGTCAGTTAAATGTTTGACTAAAACGTTTTGTAGCACGCGGTGGTATATGCTGCTTTGAGCGCAACAAATGCCGCACTTTCAAATAAAGTTGCTAGGAACAGCGGAGATCCCAAAAAGTAAACAAAAGTAAAAGTCTAATATCTTTAAAACCGGTGAATATTTTTCGATGAAATTTGGTAGATATTCGTTTTTGCGCTTTCTGAACCGAGCGACATCACTTTCATGCCAATTCATTAACTTTTTTGAAGGTGGGAGGGTCCCTTTAACCATGACAGCGGAACATCGGGTACTAATTTCTTATTTCACTGAAATATTTTAACGACGTATAATTATTACGGAGCGAGCGAAGCGAGCGTAGTCTTTCCTTAGATTAACGGAAATTTCTGAGTATGAGCGGCCGGCCGGCCGGCCGGCCGGCCGGCCGGCCGGCCGTGGTCACGCTTCTGCGAGGCTTATATCTCAGCAACCACTTGACCGATTTACATGCGGTAATTTTTGTAGGGTAGCTTCATTCCTTCTACCAAGTATTGGACTATTCCCGATGCATGTGGGTGACCCCTTATGCACGTGCCACGTGCAAAACGAAGAGGTGTCACTTTTGTAATTGTTGCAATATCTCGGTAACTACTTGGCCGATTGCGCTGAAAGTTGGCATGTAGGTAGGCACCCACTAGGCACTGCATATACATGTGCCAGAGTTGGGGTGCTGCTGCACGTGCGCACGTGCAGGGGTCGTTTCCAGATCTCGAGAACGGCTGGACCGATTGCGCTCAAATTTGGTACACGGTTAGGGACCGGTTAGTAGGGTGCCGTGCACAAGTCAGTTGGGACCCATTTTGCACGTGCGCACGTGCAGGGTGCCGCTTCCAGATCTCGAGAACGGCTGGGCCGATTGTACCCAAATTTGGCACATCGCTAGAGACCAGTTAGTAGGGTGCCGTGCACAAGTCAGTTGGAGGTACCCCCTCGCAATTTCGCACGTGCAAGGCTCACCCTCTCGCTCGCTCCGTTAGTCGCCCCAAAAGGCGTTATACTGGTGAATATAATAAGAGATATTAACCTTACTCTCATATTAGCCAAAAGATATAAAATTTCAAAAAGACAAAATACAGTTTCGGGAGCTTTCGGCTTTGCGCCTTTATCAACCGTTATGTATTGTTTATTTCATTTCCGTCACAAACTTGCATGGAACAGAAAATTCGAATTGGTACGAACATTATTACGGAGCGAGCGAAGCGAGCGTAGTCTTTCCTTAGATTAACGGAAATTTCTGAGTATGAGCGGCCGGCCGGCCGGCCGTGCGGACGCTTTTGCGAGGCTTATATCTCAGCAACCACTTGACCGATTTACATGCGGTAAATTTTGTAGGGTAGCTTCATTCCTTCTACCAAGTATTGGACTATTCCCGATGCATGTGGATGACCCCTTATGCACGTGCCACGTGCAAAACGAAGAGGTGTCAGTTTTGTAATTGTTGCAATATCTCGGTAACTACCCGGCATCTGCGATGCCGGGCTCCGCATCGCGGGACCGCAGGTTGTTTGAGCAAGCACCTTTGTAAACGCAGCAAAAACGCCCGCCACCAAACGAGAGGATGAGCCTTGCACGTGCAGACCGCAGTCGGTGTGCTACGGACTGACGTGCACGGCACCCTATTCGTCGGTCTATAGCGGTGTGCCAAATTTGAGTGCAATCGACCCGGCCGTTTTCGAGATCTGGAAGCGACACCCTGCACGTGCGCACGTGCAGCCTAGGCCCCAATTGACTTGTGCACGGCACTCTATTCGCCGGTTTCTAGCGGTGTACCAAATTGGAGCTCAATCAGCCCCGTCAATTTCAAGATCTGGAAGCGACCCCTACACGTGCGCTGGTGCAACTGCACCCCAACCGTGGCACATGAAAATACATACTAACTGACTTGTGCACGGCACCCTACTAACCAGTCTCTAGCGGTATGCCAAATTTCAGCAGAGTCGGCCCAGCCGTTCTTGAGATCTGGAAGCGTCAGCCTGCACGTGCGCACGTGCATAGCGGGTCCCATCTGACTTGTGCACGGCACCCTACTTACCAGCCTCTAGCGGTGTGCCAAGTTTGATCACAATCGGCCCAGCCGTTCTCGACATCTGGAAGCGTCACCCTGCCCGTGCGCACGTGCAGTTGCACCCCTACCAAGACACGTGGAAATGCATCGCCTGGAATGTGTCTACCTCCATGCCAAGTTTTAGCGCAATCGGCCCAGTAATTACCGCGAGCTATTGCACTTATTACAAAACAGGCACCTCTTGGCTTTGCACGTGGAACGTGCGTTAGGGGTCACCCATATGCATCGAGAGTAGCACACTATGTGAAAGAAGGAAAAAAGCTACCCAACACAAAAAACCGCACGTGTATCAGCCCAGTGGTTGCCGAGATATAAGTCGTACAAAAACGTCCCCACGGCGGCCGGCCGCTATTTAGCAGTAAAATCGTGTCGCATCCTTCTATGGGAGGTATCCCCGTCACCTGTTCGTATACTGTCTGAGCAAAGACCATACGTTACGGTCCAAACTCCATAGTGAGGCGGACATACGAATTTACGAGAGTTTAGCGACGAAATGATTCACTTAATTGTTAAGTAATGGATACCATTAGGTAGACCATAAATTTTATCTAGCATCTCACCGTAGATGCAGTAAAAAGTGCTTTACTTTTCAATGTATATAAAGACTTGCTCAGCTCAATCAGTTCACTCTGTATTGGCTCAAGCCGTATCATGCGAACGCAATGCAAACTAGAGCACCGACAGCGCAGCGCTCCCCAACTCACTGCTCGCCCAGTCCACCCGGGCCGCCGCCACGACGGCCCCCCGCAAGTAGGCATCCCGCACTGCACCGACAGCCGCGGGCGACCAGCTGACCGGCCAGCTGACCGGCCAGCAGCCGGCGGGCGGCAGGGCGCGGATGGCCGACCCGCCGGCGCGGCGAGGGAGGGGAGGAACGCAGCTGAAAGACCCGACTACATATATATCAAAGAAACATTATATGTAATCATCGATGACGCGACATAAATCTGCTTTATTGGGGTTAGCGGCAGGGATGCGGAGCCGTGGAAATTTCAGACGGCTCCGGCTCCGGCTCCGGCTCCGGAGAAAAAAATCGGCTCCGGCTCCGGCTCCGGCTCCGGGTGAAATGTTATGGCGGCTCCGGCTCCGGCTCCGGCTCCGAGTAAAATGGTCCGGCTCCGGCGGCTCCGGCTCCGGCGGCTCCGGCTCCGACTCAGTACATCCCCTACGCAATCAATTAAATACGGGTGGAAGAAAAATTGGATTGGTTATACGCGTTACTCTTTGCCATGACCGGCTCACCGCGTCCCCGCGCAAACGCACCTCGGAGAGAACTGGCAGAACAAAGGGCTAGGAAGCGATGGCATTGGAAACGCAGTCGCCGCGAATCGGAGTTCAGTGAACCATCGTAAGCTGACACCCGTCTCGGCTGCATTGGGGGGTGAGGGGTGGGGGGTGTGTGGGATGAGACGGTGCTGGGAGTCGCAGTCCACTGCACTGGTTTGAAAACAATGGCCGTCACCTGATGACTGGTCCTCATGTTCTGGGGATGCAGTAGACGTGGGGGGGGGGGGGGAGAGCAAACAGGAAGTTGTTTGCGTACTGTGGGATACTGGGGATATTCGGATTTTTTCATTCACTTGATGGCCCATGACGTAAGTACCATATGTTTTACTGCCTTGTACTGTCAAACCGAACTAGGTCAATTATTTTTTTTTTCCTCTTCAAAAAATAAAAAGGAGCCGGAGTCGCCCCCTTTTTTGGCGGCTCCGGCTCCGGCTCCGGCTCCGGGCTATATTGTTTCACGGCTCCGGCTCCGGCTCCGGCTCCGGGCAAAATATGCCGGCTCCGGCGGCTCCGGCTCCGACTCCGGCTCCGGCTCCGCATCCCTGGTTAGCGGTGTAGTCTGTGATGCCATCACAATGAAAATAGGCGCCTAGTTTTGTAGAGCATCAAATTCGGATTCCATAACGACTCTCGCTAGTCCATTTTCAATTGTAAATAAGCCTTTTATTGCGATGCAAAGTCCCGCAATGGTGCCGACGGCGGCCGGTCCCCCGATGGTACCATACCATAGATGGTAAACAGGTTAGTTCACATTCCCGCCGCTATGCGGGCGGCGGCGGCGCCACCTGTCCTCGTGTCCGCCTGACACCGTAACGATATAGGTCTGAGCTCAAATCTCGGTAATGTCGTGCTTTTTTACTATATTTCTCAAAAACGGCACCACGTGCAATAAAGTTGTATATATCATTGGAAAGAGCATCAAAAGTTGTATAAAATATCAACTTTTCACTTGAATATGTCTTCAAGGTACAAAGTTATTAAGCACCAAAGACGCTCCCATTGACTTTCCATGTTAAAATTTTTCATTTTTAAAGAAGCCTAAAGACAACAAACGAATTTGCACAGCTTAAAGAAGCATAACAACATGTTCTATGGTCTTTTCTCAACAAGTCCTGAAAGTTTAAACAAAATCGTATCATATAATTTTGTACAATGAGCGAATGAAAAAGTCTCTGCAAAAACGCCCATTGACTTAACATGGGGAGCGAAAAAAGTTCAACTTTGACCTCGTGCAAAGACACGTTACGAAGTTCTGAGGGGTATACGGAGCACACTAGCGTGTACCTGAACGTGTTTGCCATAAAATGCTGGGAAGAAAACCACCTCCTTCTTGGCTCGTTTTCCCGCTATTCGCGATCGCGCAAAAAGTGTTCAAAACCCCATTGACTTAACATGGGGAAAATGGAATCGCACGTGCCACGTGCCACGAGGTTTTAAGCGAGTAGCGACCGGTGCCATCAGGTAGATCGCCTCCGGGAGCCCATACACTGAACTTTTTACGAAAATCGCAATGCACGTTTAGGCCCCGGTCAAGTTGCCCCAATTCGCGGCCAGACTTGCTAAACATAGCCCGGAGAAGGACCGCTCCGGTTGTTTTTCAATAGAAAAACACAATTCTAACGAATAGTGTTTGTCTTTTCAAACAACCTGCGGTTACCAGCATCTGCGATGCTGGGCTCCGCATCGCGGGACCGCAGGTTGTTTGAGCAAGCACCTTTGTAAACACAGCAAAAACGCCCGCCGCCAAACGAGAGGACGAGCATTGCACGTGCAGGCCGGAGTGGGTGTGCTACAAACTGACGTGCACGGCACCCTATTTGCCGGTCTATAGCGGTGTGCCAAATTTGACTGCAATCGGCCCGGTCGTTTTCGAGATCTGGAAGCTCCACTCTGCACGTGCGCACGTGCAAGCTGGGTCCCAATTGAGTTTTGCACGGCACCCTATCCGCCGGTCTCTAGCGGTGTACCAAATTTGAGCTAAATCGGCCCTGCCGTTTTCAAGATCTGGAAGCGACCCCTACACGTGCGCACGTGCAGCTGCACCCCATCCGTGGCACATGAAAATACATACTAACTGACTTGTTCACAGCACCCTACTACCCAGTCTCTAGTGGTATGCCAAATTTGAGCACAGTCGGTCCAGCCAGTCTTTAGCTATGGAAGCGTCAGCCTGCACGTGCGCACGTGCAAAATGGATCCCATCTGACTTGTGCACGGCACCCTACTAACCGGTCTCTAGCGGTGTACCAAATTTGAGCTCAATCGGCCAGGCCGTTCTCGAGATCTGGAAGCGTCACCCTGCACGCGCGCACGTGCAGTTGCACCCCAGCCGTAGCACATGGAAAGGCATGGCCCGGTGTGTGCCTACATCCTTGTGTAGTTTCAGCAGAATCTCCTCAGGAATTACCGTGGTATTGTCATTACAACAAAAGTGACACCTCTCTGTTTTACACGTGTCACGTGCAGTAGGGGTCACCCGCATGCATCGTCCATAGTAAAATACTTGTAAGAAGGGTATACGCTACCCCATACAAAAAACCGCAAGTGTATCGGTCCAGTGGCTGCGGAGATATAAGTCGTACAAAAACGTCACCACGGCGGCCGGCCGCTAATATTTAGCATTAAATTCGTGTCGCATCCTTCTATGGGAGGTATCCCTGTCACCTGTTCGTATACTGTCTGAGCCAAGGCCATAATAGGTGTGAGCTCAAATCTCGGTAATGCCGTGCTTTTTTACTAAATTTCTCGAAAACGGCACAACGTGCAATGACGTTCTATATATCACTGGAAAGAGCATCAAAAGTTGTATAACCTATCAACTTTTCACTTAAATATATCTTTAACGTAAAAAATTATTAAGCATCAAAGACGCTCTCATTGACTTTGCATGTTAAAAAAATTCTTTTTCAAACGAGCTTAAAAAGAAAAAACGAATTCTGACAGCTTAACGAAGCATAACGGCATGTACTACGGCCTATTCTGAATAAGTGTTGAAAGTTTGGACAAAATCGTATCATATAATTTTGTACAATGAACGAATGAAAATGTCTCTGCAAAAACGCCCATTGACTTAACATGGGGAGCGAAAAAAGTTCAACTTTGACCTCTTGCAAAGGCACGTTACGAAATTCTGAGGGGTATACGGCGCACACTAGCGTGTACCCAAACGTGTTTGCCATAAAATGCTGGGATGAAAACCACCCCTTTCTTGGCTCGTTTTTCCGCCATTTCCGATGGCGCAAAAAGTGCCCCAAACCCCCATTGACTTAACATGGGAAAAATGGAATGGCGCGTGCCACGTGCCACGAGGTTTTAAGCGAGTAGCGACCGATGCCATCAGGTAGATCGCCTGCGGGAGCCCATACCCTGAACTTTTTACGGAAATTGAGCGATTCGTCTAGGCCCCAATCAAGTTGCCCCAATTCGCTGCCAGACTTGCAAAACATAGCCCGGAGAACGACCGCTCCGGTTGTTTTTCAATAGAAAAACACAATTCTAACGAATAGTGTTTGTCTTTTCAAACAACCTGCGGTTACCAGCATCTGCGATGCTGGGCTCCGCATCGCGGGACCGCAGGTTGTTTGAGCAAGCACCTCTGTAACGCCGCCAAAACACCCGCCGCCAAACGAGAGGATGAGCCTTGCACGTGCAGACCAGAGTGGGTGTGCTACGAACTGACGTGCACTGCACTCTAACCTCTGTAACCCACTCACCCGTGCACGCAGCAAAAACGCCCGCCGCCAAACGGAGGACGAGCCTTGCACGTGCAGACCCGAGTGGGTGTGCTACGAACCGACGTGCACGACACTACTAACCGCTATCATCGTGCTTACCTTGCTAAGGCGCGTCGAATGATATTTTTTTTGTTTGGTTTAGGTCAACCTAAGGTATTGACCTCGGGTCAAGGGCAGGTCAGAGCCCCTCAGGTCATGAGGCTGGTCGAAGGAGGTCATATCGCATACCATTTGATTCGGCAGGTCTTTCAGAGTCCATTTGTAGCTTTTTCGACTCCCTAGCTCAATTTTAGCAGGAGTTATTGACAGAAAACTCCTTTGACTATAGTGACGTCATAAATGACGTTACGCAATGTCAACAATTAAAAATAGAACATTGGACCTTGCAAGGAATGCATGAAATCACGATTTCATGCGCTTGAGATAGTTTTAGATCATTTCCAGCGCCAAAATACCAGTTTTCATATTTCCCCATTGACTTATAATAGTGAGGTCACATGACCGACCTGACCTCATGTGACCTTTGAAAAATACGAGTTATACAAGTTGGACATCCTGGGAGGCTACTACGTCCTGTAAGTTTCATCTTTCTGTGAAAGTTCCTCTGGTACTGAGGGCGGTGCGAAGTTGCGACCTCTGAGGACAGTGCAGAAGTTCACTTATGACGTCATAGGTCAGTGACCTTACGTAACCAGAAAATGTGGTCGAAGTCATAAGATCCGGCTTAAATCATAGGTTAGGTATTCCAAGTTTCAGCACTTTTGTCTCCGGCGTGTCCCGAGCTATCACGAAAAACCCTATGGGAAGAGGCGGGTGCTGCCCCTCTGCCGGCGAGGGTTAATCAATATTGACGCAATGGTGACGTCACGGTCGCCGTCGACGTCACCATTCGAATCAGAGTCATTGAATTGTGCCGAATATCAAGTTTAAGATTGATGCTTCAACGGATCTGTATATCAGTCGAAAACACCTTACATTCCTTTTTACTCGCTAGATGGCAGAAGCGTCAAACGCCTGAATATATGCTGTGCCGCAATGCCGGCTCTATTGTATATAACCGCCTAAATAAATGGCGGAGTAATGAGGGATCCGGGAAAACCACTATCTCTTTAGAACTGATGACTCGCACGAGACTGGAGCTTTTGAGGACGATTATCGAGTATGGTAAATGCGTCTGGCATTTTAGCCAAACATTCCGTTTTACTCGCTAGATGACGCAGAAGTGTCAAACGCCTGAAAGCATGTTGCGCCGGAGTGCCACCTCTTCTGTATGCAGCCGCATGGATGAAGATTTAAGCGCAATTGGCGCAGCCGTTCTCGCCGGTGTGTGCCTACATAGAGGTCCAACCATGCCGCTGAAATTGATCTATCATACAAAGCTTTATAACAATGCGCGTAGTGATTTTCTTAACAAACGCAAAAAAGCTAATAGGTGTGGCTAAAAACACCTTCGCCCCACTCGGGCGGAGGTTAATGTGTTTTGGTAGCAAACTCGCCGATTGTTCCCTGTTCGAGTCTTCTACTGCAATCACAAACACATTTCGATTCGCGGCCAACCATGCAAAACATAGCCCGGTGAAGGACTGCTCCGGTTGTTTTTTTCAATAGAAAAGCACAATTCTAACGAATGGTGTTTGTCTAATGAAGAAACAACCTGCGGTTACCCGCCGCCAAACGAGAGGATGAGATTGGCACGTGCAGACCGGAGTGGGTGTGCTACGAACTGACGAACAGGACACTCTACTAACCACTCTAGCGGTGTGCAAAATTTGAGTGCAATCGGCCCGGCCATTTTCGAGATATTGAAGCGGCACCCTTCACGTGCGCACGTGCAAGCTGGGTCCCAACTGACTTGTGCACGGCACTCTAGTTGCCGGTCTCTAGCGGTGTACCGAATTTAAGCTCAATCGGCCCAGCCGTTTTCAAGATCCGGAAGCGACCCCTACAAGTGCGCACGTGCAGTTGCACCCCAACCGTGACACATGAATATACATACTAACTGACTTGTGCACAGCACCCTACTAACCAGTCTCTAAAGGTGTGCCGAACTTGAATGCAATCGGCCAAGCCGTTCCTGAGATCTGGAAACGTCACCCTGCACGTGCGCACGTGCAACTTGGGGCCCAGCTGACCTGTGGAAGGCACCATACTGCGCGGTCTCTAGCGGTGTGCCAAATCTAAGCACAATCGGCCCGGCCGTTCTCGAGATCTGGAAGCGTCACCCTGCACGTGCGCACGTGCAGTTGCACCCCAGCCGTAGCACATGGAAAGGCATGGTCCGGCGGGTGCCTACATCCTTGTGTATGTAGTTTCAGCAGAATCTCACCAGTAATTACCGTGTTATTGTCATCACAACAAAAGTGACCCCTCTCCGTTTTACACGTGTCACGTGCAGTAGGGGTCACCCGCATGCTTCGTCCATAGTAAAATACTTCTCCGGAAGGGTATACGCAACCCCATACAAAAAACCGCAAGTGTATCGGTCCAGCGGTTGCGGAGATAGGTCGTACAAAAACGTCCTCACGGCTGCCGGCCGCTAATATTCAGCATTAAATTCGTGTCGCATCCTTCTATGGGAGGTATCCCCGTCACCTGTTCGTATACTGTCTGAGTCAAGACCATATATAGGTTTGAGCTCAAATCTCGGTAATGTCGTGCTTTTTTACTTAATTCCTCAAAAACGGCACGACGTGCAATAACGTTCTATATATCATTGGAAAGAGCATCAAAAGTTGTATAACCTATCAACTTTTCACTTAAATATATCTCAAATGTAAAAAGTTATTAAGCAACAAAGACGCTCCCATTGACTTTCCATGTTAAATTTTTTCATTTGTAAAGAAGCCTAAAGACAACAAACGAATTCTGACAGCTTAACGAAACATAACAACATGTTCTATGGTCTTTTCTCAACAAGTTCTGAAAGTTTAAACAAAATCGTATCATATAATTTTGTACAATGAACGAATGAAAATGTCTCTGCAAAAACGCCCATTGACTTAATTAACATGGGGAGCGAAAAAAGTTCAACTTTGACCTCGTGCAAAGACACGTTACGAAATTCTGAGGGGTATAGTACGGCGCACACTAGCGTGTACCCAAACGTGTTTGCCATAAAATTCTAGGAAGAAAACCACCTGCTTCTTGGCTCGTTTTCCCGCTATTGGCGATCGCGCAAAAAGTGTCCAAAACCCCATTGACTTAACATGGGGAAAATGAAATCGCACGTGCCACGTGCCACGAGGTTTAAAGCGAGTAGCGACCGGTGCCATCAGGTAGCTCGCCTGCGGGAGCCCATACCCTGAAATTTTTACGAAGATTGAGCGATTCGTTTAGGAGAGGCTCAACTTGTCTCGATTCGCTGCCAGACATGCAAAACATAGCCCGGAGAAGGACCGCTCCGGTTGTTTTTCAATAGAAAAACACAATTCTAACGAATAGTGTTTGTCTTTTCAAACAACCTGCGGTTACCTACCAAGACACGTGGAAATGCATCGCCTGGAATGTGTCTACCTCCATGCCAAGTTTTAGCGCAATCGGCCCAGTAATTACCGCGAGCTATTGCACTTATTACAAAACAGGCACCTCTTGGCTTTGCACGTGGAACGTGCGTTAGGGGTCACCCATATGCATCGAGAGTAGCACACTATGTGAAAGAAGGAAAAAAGCTACCCAACACAAAAAACCGCACGTGTATCAGCCCAGTGGTTGCCGAGATATAAGTCGTACAAAAACGTCCCCACGGCGGCCGGCCGCTATTTAGCAGTAAAATCGTGTCGCATCCTTCTATGGGAGGTATCCCCGTCACCTGTTCGTATACTGTCTGAGCAAAGACCATACGTTACGGTCCAAACTCCATAGTGAGGCGGACATACGAATTTACGAGAGTTTAGCGACGAAATGATTCACTTAATTGTTAAGTAATGGGTACCATTAGGTAGACCATAAATTTTATCTAGCATCTCACCGTAGATGCAGTAAAAAGTGCTTTACTTTTCAATGTATATAAAGACTTGCTCAGCTCAATCAGTTCACTCTGTATTGGCTCAAGCCGTATCATGCGAACGCAATGCAAACTAGAGCACCGACAGCGCAGCGCTCCCCAACTCACTGCTCGCCCAGTCCACCCGGGCCGCCGCCACGACGGCCCCCCGCAAGTAGGCATCCCGCACTGCACCGACAGCCGCGGGCGACCAGCTGACCGGCCAGCTGACCGGCCAGCAGCCGGCGGGCGGCAGGGCGCGGATGGCCGACCCGCCGGCGCGGCGAGGGAGGGGAGGAACGCAGCTGAAAGACCCGACTACATATATATCAAAGAAACATTATATGTAATCATCGATGACGCGACATAAATCTGCTTTATTGGGGTTAGCGGTGTAGTCTGTGATGCCATCACAATGAAAATAGGCGCCTAGTTTTGTACAGCATCAAATTCTGATTCCATAACGACTCTCGCTAGTCCATTTTCAATTGTAAATAAGCCTTTTATTGCGATGCAAAGTCCCGAAATGGTGCCGACGGCGGCCGGTCCCCCGATGGTACCATACCATAGATGGTAAACAGGTTAGTTCACATTCCCGCCGCTATGCGGGCGGCGGCGGCGCCACCTGTCCTCGTGTCCGCCTGACACCGTAACGATATAGGTCTGAGCTCAAATCTCGGTAATGTCGTGCTTTTTTACTATATTTCTCAAAAACGGCACCACGTGCAATAAAGTTGTATATATCATTGGAAAGAGCATCAAAAGTTGTATAAAATATCAACTTTTCACTTGAATATGTCTTCAAGGTACAAAGTTATTAAGCACCAAAGACGCTCCCATTGACTTTCCATGTTAAAATTTTTCATTTTTAAAGAAGCCTAAAGACAACAAACGAATTTGCACAGCTTAAAGAAGCATAACAACATGTTCTATGGTCTTTTCTCAACAAGTCCTGAAAGTTTAAACAAAATCGTATCATATAATTTTGTACAATGAGCGAATGAAAAAGTCTCTGCAAAAACGCCCATTGACTTAACATGGGGAGCGAAAAAAGTTCAACTTTGACCTCGTGCAAAGACACGTTACGAAGTTCTGAGGGGTATACGGAGCACACTAGCGTGTACCTGAACGTGTTTGCCATAAAATGCTGGGAAGAAAACCACCTCCTTCTTGGCTCGTTTTCCCGCTATTCGCGATCGCGCAAAAAGTGTCCCAAACCCCCATTGACTTACTATGGGAAAAATGGAATCGCACGTGCCACGTGCCACGAGGTTTTAAGCGAGTAGCGACCGGTGCCATCAGGTAGATCGCCTCCGGGAGCCCATACACTGAACTTTTTACGAAAATCGCAATGCACGTTTAGGCCCCGGTCAAGTTGCCCCAATTCGCGGCCAGACTTGCAAAACATAGCCCGGAGAAGGACCGCTCCGGTTGTTTTTCAATAGAAAAACACAATTCTAACGAATAGTGTTTGTCTTTTCAAACAACCTGCGGTTACCAGCATCTGCGATGCTGGGCTCCGCATCGCGGGACCGCAGGTTGTTTGAGCAAGCACCTCTGTAACGCCGCTAAAGGTGTGCCGAATTTGAATGCAATCAGCCCAGCCGTTTCTGAGATCTGAAAGCATCACCCTGCACGTGCGCACGTGCAAGCTGGGTCCCAAATGACTTGTGGACGGCACCCTAGTTGCCGGTCTCTAGCGGTGTACCGAATTTAAGCTCAATCGGCCCAGCCGTTTTCAAGATCTGGAAGCGACCCCTGCACGTGCGCACGTGCAGTTGCACCCCTACCAAGACACATGGAAATGCATCGCCTGGAAAGTGTCTACCTCCATGCCAAGTTTTAGCGCAATCGGCCCAGTAATTACCGCGAGCTATTGCGCTTATTACAAAACAGGCACCTCTTGGCTTTGCACGTGGAACGTGCGTTAGGGGTCACCCATATGCATCGAGAGTAGCACACTATGTGAAAGAAGGGAAAAAGCTACCCCACACAAAAAACCGCACGTGTATCAGCCCAGTGGTTGCCGAGATATAAGTCGTACAAAAACGTCCCCACGGCGGCCGGCCGCTATTTAGAAGTAAAATCGTGTCGCATCCTTCTATGGGAGGTATCCCCGTCACCTGTTCGTATACTGTCTGAGCAAAGGCCATACGTTACGGTCCAAACTCCATAGTGAGGCGGACATACGAATTTACGAGAGTTTAGCGACGAAATGATTCACTTAATTGTTAAGTAATGGGTACCATTAGGTAGACCATAAATTTTATCTAGCATCTCACCGTAGATGCAGTAAAAAGTGCTTTACTTTTCAATGTATATAAAGACTTGCTCAGCTCAATCAGTTCACTCTGTATTGGCTCAAGCCGTATCATGCGAGCGCAATACAAACTAGAGCACTGACAGCGCAGCGCTCCCCAACTCACTGCTCGCCCAGTCCACCCGGGCCGCCGCCACGACGGCCCCCCGCAAGTAGGCATCCCGCACTGCACCGACAGCCGCGGGCGACCAGCTGACCGGCCAGCTGACCGGCCAGCAGCCGGCGGGCGGCAAGCCGCGGATGGCCGACCCGCCGGCGCGGCGAGGGAGGGGAGGGACGCAGCTGAAAGACCCGACTACATATATATCAAAGAAACATTATATGTAATCATCGATGACGCGACATCAATCTGCTTTATTGGGGTTAGCGGTGTAGTCTGTGATGCCATCACAATGAAAATAGCCTAGTTTTGTAGAGCATCAAATTCTGATTCCATAACGACTCTCGCTAGTCCATTTTCAATTGTAAATAAGCCTTTTATTGCGATGCAAAGTCCCGAAATGGTGCCGACGGCGGCCGGTCCCCCGATGGTACCATACCATAGATGGTAAACAGGTTAGTTCACATTCCCGCCGCTATGCGGGCGGCGGCGGCGCCACCTGTCCTCGTGTCCGCCTGACACCGTAACGATATAGGTCTGAGCTCAAATCTCGGTAATGTCGTGCTTTTTTATTATATTTCTCAAAAACGGCACCACGTGCAATAAAGTTGTATATATCATTGGAAAGAGCATCAAAAGTTGTATAAAATATCAACTTTTGACATAAACATATCTTAAACGTAAAAAGTTATTAAGCAGCAAAGACGCTCCCATTGACTTTCCATGTTAATTTTTTTCATTTTTAAACGAGCTTCACAAGAGCAAACGAATTCTGACAGCTTAACGAAGCATAGCAACATGTTCTATGGTCTTTTCTCAACAAGTCCTGAAAGTTTAAACAAAATCGTATCATATAATTTTGTACAATGAGCGAATGAAAAAGTCTCTGCAAAAACGCCCATTGACTTAACATGGGGAGCGAAAAAAATTCAACTTTGACCTCGTGCAAAGACACGTTACGAAGTTCTGAGGGGTATACGGCGCACACTAGCGTGTACCCAAACGTGTTTGCCATAAAATGCTGGGAAGAAAACCACCTCTTCCTTGGCTCGTTTTCCCGCCATTGGCGATCGCGCAAAAAGTGTCCAAAACCCCGTTGACTTAACATGGGGAAAATGGAATCGCACGTGCCACGTGCCACGAGGTTTTAAGCGAGTAGCGACCGGTGCCATCAGGTAGATCGCCCCCGGGAGCCCATACCCTGAACTTTTTAAGAAAATCGAGCCACAAGTTTAGGCCTGACCCAAGTTGCCCCAATTCGCGGCCAGACTTGCAAAACATAGCCCGGAGAAGGACCGCTCCGGTTGTTTTTCAATAGAAAAACACAATTCTAACGAATAGTGTTTGTCTTTTCAAACAACCTGCGGTTATGTGGGTGTGTTACGAGCTGACGTGCACGGCACTCTACTAACCGGTCTCTAGCGGTGTGCCAAATTTGAGTGCAATCGGCCCGGCCGTTTTCGAGATCTTGAAGCGGCACCCTTCACGTGCGCACGTGCAAGCTGGGTCCAAACTGACTTGTGCGCGGCACCCTAGTTGCCGGTCTCTAGCGGCGTACCGAATTTAAGCTCAATCGGCCCAGCCGTTTCCAAGATCTGGAAGCGACCCCTACACGTGCGCACGTGCAGTTGCACCCCAACCGTGACACATGAATATATGTACCTACATACTAACTGACCTGTGCACAGCACCCTACTAACCGGTCTCTAAAGGTTTGCCGAATTTGAATGCAATCGGCCCAGCCGTTCCTGAGATCTGGAAGCGTCACCCTGCACGTGCGCACGTGCAGCCTGGGGCCTAGCTGACCTGTGCAAGGCACCCTACTACGCGGTCTCTAGTAGTGTGCCAACTCTGAGCACAATAGGCCCGGCCGTTCTCGAGATCTGGAAGCGTCACCCTGTACGTGGGCACGTGCAGTTGCACCCCAATCGTGGCACATTAGGTCAGTGACCTTACCTAACCAGAAAATGCGGTCGGTGTCATAAGATCCGGCTTGAATCATAGGTCAGGTTTTCCAAGATTCAGCACTTTGTCGCCGGCGTGTCCCGAGCTAGCACGAAAACCCCTATGGGAAGTAGGCGGGTGCTGCCCCTCTGCCGGCGAGGGTTAATCAATATTGACGCAATGGTGACATCACGGTAGCCGTCGACGTCACCATTCGAATCAGGGTCATTGACTTGCGCCGAATATCAAGTTTGATATTGATGCTTCAACGGATCTGTATATCAGCCGAAAACACCTTACATTCCTTTTTTACTCGCTAGATGGCAGAAGCGTCAAACGCCTGAATGTATGCTGTGCCGCAATGCCGGCTCTATTGTATATAACCGCCTAAATGAATGGCGGAGTAATGAGGGATCCGGGAGAACCACTATCTCCTTAGAACTGATGACTCGCAAAAAACTGAAGCTTTTGAGGACAATTATCGAGTGTGGTAAATGCGTCTGGCATTTTAGCCAAACATTCTATTTTACTCGCTAGATGACGCAGAAGTGTCAAACACCTGATAGCATGTTGCGCCGCAGTGCCACCTCTTCCGTATGTAGCCGCATGAATGAAGATTTAAGCGCAATTGCCGCAGCCGGTGTCAGGTGTGTGCCTACATAGAGGTCCAACCATGCCGCTGAAATTGATCTATCATACAAAGCTTTATAACAATGCGCGTAGTAATTTTCTTAACAAACGCAAAAAAAAAACTAATAGGTGTGGCTACAAGCGCCCCCGCCCCAATCGGGCGGAGGTTATTGTGTTTTGGTAGCACTCACCGATTGTTTCCTGGTCTAGTCTTCTACAGCAATCACAGACACATTTCGATTGCGGCCAACCATGCAAAACATAGCCCGGTGAAGGACTGCTCCGGTTGTTTTTTTTTTCGATAGAAAACACAATTCTAACGAATAGTGTTTGTCTAATGAAGAAACAACCTGCGGTTACCCGCCGCCAAACGAGAGGATGAGCCTGGCACGTGCAGACCGGAGTGGGTGCGCTACGAACTGACGAACAGGACAATCTACTAACCACTCTAGAGGTGTGTAAAATTTGAGTGCAATCGGCCCGGTCGTTTTCGAGATCTTGAAGCGGCACCCTTCACGTGCGCACGTGCAAGCTGGGTCCCAACTGACTTGTGCACGGCACCCTAGTTGCCGGTCTCTAGTGGTGTACGGAATTTGAGCTCAATCGGCCCAGCCGTTTTCAAGATCTGGAAGCGACCCCTATCACGTGCGTACGTGCAGTTGCACCCCAACCGTGACACATGAATATACATACTAACTGACTTGTGCACAGCACCCTACTAACCGGTCTCTAAAGGTGTGCCGAACTTGAATGCAATCGGGCCAGCCGTTCCTGAGATCTGGAAGCGTCACCCTGCACGTGCGCACGTGTAGGGTCACCCTGCACGTGCGCACGTGCAAGATGGGTCCTAACTGACTTGCGCACGGCACCCTACTAACCGGTCTCTAGCGCTGTACCAAATTTGAACTCAATCGGCCCGGCCGTTCTCGAGATCTCGAAGCGTCACCCTGCACGTGCGCACGTGCAGTTGCACCCCAACCGTAGCACATGAAAAGGCATGGTCCGGCGGGTGCCTACATCCTTGTGTAGTTTCAGTGCAATCAGCCAAGTAATTACCGTGTTATTGTCATTACAACAAAAGTGACACCTCTCCGTTTCACACGTGTCACGTGCAGTAGGGGTCACCGGCATGCATCATCCATAGTAAATACTTCTAAGAAGGGTATACGCTACCCCACACAAAAAAACCGCAAGAGTATCGGTCCCCTGCTTGCGGAGATATAAGTCGTACAAAAACGTCCCCACGGAGGCCGGCCGCTAATATTTAGCATTAAATCGCATCCTTCAATGGGAGGTATCCCCGTCACCTGTTCGTATACTGTCTGAGCAAGACCATATATAGGTGTGAGCTCAAATCTCGGTAATGGCGTGCTTTTTTACTAAATTTCTCAAAAACGGCACAACGTGCAATAACGCTCTATATATCATTGGAAGGAGCATCAAAAGTTGTATATCCTATCAACTTTTCACTTAAATATATCTTCAACGTACAAAGTTATTAAGCACCAAAGACGCTCCCATTGACTTTCCATGTTAAAAATTTTCAATTTTAAACGAGCTTAAAAAGAACAAACGAATTCTGACAGCTTAAAGAAGCATAACAACATGTTCTATGGTCTTTTCTCAACAAGTCCTGAAAGTTTAAGCAAAATCGTATCATATAATTTTGTACAATGACCGAATGAAAATGTCTCTGCAAAAACGCCCATTGACTTAACATGGGGAGCGAAAAAAGTTCAACTTTGACCTCGTGCAAAGACACGTTACGAAGTTCTGACGTGTATACCGCGCACACTGGCGTGTACCGGAACGTGTTTGCCATAAAATGCTGGGAAGAAAGCCACCTCCTTCTTGGCTCGTTTTTCCGCCATTCCCGATGGCGCAAAAAGTGTCCAAAACCCCGTTCACTTAACATGGGGAAAATGGAATCGCACGTGCCACGTGCCACGAGGTTTTAAGCGAGTAGCGACCGATGCCATCAGGTAGATCGCCCCCGGGAGCCCATACACTGAACTTTTTACGAAGATTGAGCGATTCGTCTAGGCCCCAATCAAGTTGCCCCAATCTCAGGCCAACTTTGCAAACATAGCCCGGAGAAGGACCGCTCCGGTTGTTTTTCAATAGAAAAACACAATTCTAACGAATAGTGTTTGTCTTTTCAAACAACCTGCGGTTACCAGCATCTGCGATGCTGGGCTCCGCATCGCGGGACCGCAGGTTGTTTGAGCAAGCACCTCTGTAACGCCGCAAAAACGCCACCCGCCAAACGAGAGGATATGAGCCTTGCACGTGCAGACCGGAGTGGGTGTGCTAAAAACTGACGTGCACGGCACCCTATTCGCCCGTCTAGAGCGGTGTGAAAAATTTGGGTGCAATCGGCCCGGCCGTTTTCGAGATCTTGAAGCGGCACCCTGCACGTGCGCACGTGCAGGCTGGGTCCCAACTGACTTGTGCACGGCACTCTATTCGCCGGTCTCTAGCGGTGTACCAAATTTAATCGCATTCGGCCCAGCCGTTTCCAAGATCTGGAAACGACCCCTACACGTGCGCACGTGCAGTTGTACCCCAACCGTGGCACATGAAAATCCATACTTACTGACTTGTGCACGGCACCCTACTAACCAGTCTCTAGTGGTATGCCAAATTTGAGCACAGTCGGTCCAGCCGTTCTTGAGATATGGAAGCGTCAGCCTGCACGTGCGCACGTGCAAACTGGGTCCCATCTGACTTGTGCACGGCACCCTACTCGCCGATCCCTAACGGTGTGCCAAGTTTGATCACAATTGGCCCAGCCGTTCTCGAGATCTGGAAGCGTCACCCTGCCCGTGCGCACGTGCAGCGGCACCCCAACCGTGACACATGGAAATGCATTGCACGGCGGGTGCCTACATCCATGCCAAATATCAGTGCAATCGGCAAACTAACTACAGAGTTATTAGACTTGTTACCGAACTGACACCTCTTCGTTTTGCACGTGGCACGTGCATTAGGGGTCACCCATACGTATCGAGGGTAGCACACTACGTGTGAGAAAGGAAGAAGCTATCCCACACAAAAGACCGCAAGTGAATCGGTCAAGTGGTTGTGGAGATATAAGCTTTGCAAAGGCGCCCCCAGTGCGGCCGACTGCTAATAATTAGCAATATTCAGCGTCGCGTCCGCACATGGGAGGTGTCCCCTTCACCTGTTCGTATACTCTAATGTGGTTGGGTTCAAGTCACAGTCGAGCCCTGATTTTTTACAGCTTTTCTTAAAAACGGCACATCGTGCAGTGACGTTCTATGCACCAGTGGAAAGAGCATCAGAAGTTGTATATTATATTAACTTTTCACCTATATGTCTTACTAAAGATAAAAGTTATAGAGGAATAAAAACGCTCCCATTGACTTTCCATGTTAAAAATTTTCATTTTCCAACGAACTTTATTAGAAAAAAAACGATTTCTGCCAGCTTAACGAAGCATACCAGCATGTACTACGCTCTTTCCTGTACAAGCTATAAGAGTTTGGGCAAATTCTATCTCTAAAATTTTGTACAATGAACGAATGAAAATGTTTCTGCAAAGTCTCGGCATCGCCGTCCATTGACTTAACCCTCGCCCATGTAGGGGGGGGGTTGGTGCAACCCCCCCCCCTGAGGTTTTTCGGAAATAGTGCAAAAACGGCGGCGCGCAGCGCCGCCAAATTTTGGGTACCTTATGGGGCAAACCTTGCGCATCTTTTGATAAAAAAATTTTGACCGGGTCATGTCAGGTCACGGAGTTATGACGTCACAAAGGGAACAGCCTCCGGCCGGATTTTCACAAACTGAGTGCCAACGCCCGAGGTTTCCTGCCGGTGGTACGGACATCGGTTGATGGATCGTGATGAAACTTCCCATGCATGTTGGGGCAAGTATTGGCTATCATATGGTATAAGAAACTTGACCGGGTCAGGTCAGGTCACGGAGCTATGACGTCACAAGAGGAACAGCGTCCGGTACTATTTTTGAAAAGCGCGCGAACCACTATTTTGCTAATTCTTGTCACCTCAATGGGAATATGCAGCAATATTAGCTTCTATAGGGAGCAAATGGACCTTCCAAATCCAAAAATACAATCAGATTTCAAAAATTTAAATTTTGATTTTTCGAATTTCTGCCGCCGACTGTGACCTTGCCGACTTCCGGCGCTCCCAACGCGCCATTTTTAGAGCTAGGGAAGCGAAATACATACCAAACGATAGAGAATTGATCAAGGAACACGATAGTGAAGGTTTCAAGACGATATCTCCCACCGTTTTGCCGCAATCGCCGCGGAAAGTTGAAAAAAGTCTATTTTTCCGAAAATTTGACCTTTGACCGGTCAAAAGTAGGTCAAATGTTGACCTAGGACCAAAAAATATACCACCAATCGCGAGATCTCGGCGAGAGCAATCCGTTGGTCTTTTCCGCTAAGCTCTACGACGCTCCGTTTTCAAACGCCAAGGGGGGGGTCGCACCAACCCCCCCCCTGCATGGGCGAAGGTGGCAGATCGCCGTTTACGGGCGAGGGTTAACATGGGACACAGCAAAAATTCCAACTTTGACCTTGTGCATAGAGGTGTTGCGAGATTCTGGCGGGTATACGGCGCACACGGGCGTGTACCGGAACGTGTTTGCCATAAAATGCTGGGAAGAAACCCACCTCTTCCTTGGCTCGTTTTCCCGCCATTGGCGATCGCGCAAAAAGTGTCCAAAACCCCGTTGACTTAACATGGGGAAAAGAATTCGCACGTGCCACGTGCCACGAGATTCTGGCGGGTATACGGCGCACACGAGCGTGTACCTGAACGTGTTTGCCATAAAATGCTGGGAAGAAAACCACCTCCTTCTTGGCTCGTTTTCCCGCTATTAGCGATCGCGCAAAAAGTGTCCAAAACCCCATTGACTTAACATGGGCGAAAATGGAATCGCACGTGCCACGCGCAAAAGACTTCTTAGCGAGTAGCGACCGGTGCCATCAGGTAGATCGCCTACGGGAGCCCATACACTGAACTTTTTACGAAGATTGTACATTTCGTCTAGGCCCCGCTCAAGTTGCCCCAATTCGCGGCCAGACTTGCAAAACATAGCCCGGAGAACGACCGCTCCGGTTGTTTTTCAATAGAAAAACACAATTCTAACGAATAGTGTTTGTCTTTTCAAACAACCTGCGGTTACTTGCACGTGCAGACCGGAGTGGGTGTGCTAAAAACTGACGTGCACGGCACCCTATTCGCCCGTCTAGAGCGGTGTGCAAAATTTGGGTGCAATCGGCCCGGCCGTTTTCGAGATCTTGAAGCGGCACCCTGCACGTGCGCACGTGCAAGCTGGGTCCCAATTGACTTGTGCACGGCACTCTATTCGCTGGTTTCTAGCGATGTACCAAATTTAATCGCATTCGGCCCAGCCGTTTCCAAGATCTGGAAACGACCCCTACACGTGCGCACGTGCAGTTGTACCCCAACCGTGGCACATGAAAATACATACTTACTGACTTGTGCACGGCACCCTACTAACCAGTCTCTAGTGGTATGCCAAATTTGAGCACAGTCGGTCCAGCCGTTCTTGAGATATGGAAGCGTCAGCCTGCACGTGCGCACGTGCAAACTGGGCCCCATCTGACTTGTGCACGGCACCCTACTCGCCGATCCCTAGCGGTGTGCCAACTTTGATCACAATCGGCCCAGCCGTTCTCGAGATCTGGAATCGTCACCCTGCCCGTGCGCACGTGCAGCTGCACCCCAACCGTGACACATGGAAATGCATTGCGCGGCGGTTGCCTACATCCCAGCCAAGTATCAGCGCAATCGGCAAACTAACTACAGAGTAATTAGACTTCTTACCAAACTGACGCCTCTTCGTTTTGCACGTGGCACGTGCATAAGGGGTGACCCATACGTATCGAGAGTAGCACACTACGTGTAAGAAAGGAAGAAGCTATCCCACACAAAAGACTGCGAGTGAATCGGTCCAGTGGTTGCAGAGATATAAGGTTTGTAAAGGCGCCCCCACGGCGGCCGACTGCTAATATTTAGCAATAATCAGTGTCGCGTCCGCACATGGGAGGTGTCCCCTTCACCTGTTCGTATATTCTATTGTGGTTGGGTTCAAGTCACAGTCGAGCCCTGCTTTTTTACAACTTTTCTTGAAAACGGCACATCGTGCAGTGACGTTCTATACATCAGTGGAAAGAGCATCAAATGTTGTATATTATATGAACTTTTCACCTATGTATATTACTAACAATAAAAGTTATAGAGGAATAAAGACGCACCCATTGACTTTCCATGTTAAAAATTTTCATTTTCAAACGAACTTTATTAGAAAAAACGATTTCTGCCAGCTTAACGAAGCACACCAGCATGTACTATGTTCCTTTCTCTACAAGATATAAGAGTTTGGGCGAAATCTATCTCTAAAATTTTGTACAAAGATCGAATGAAAATGTCTCTGCAAAGTCTCGACATCGCCGTCCATTGACTTAACATGGGACACAGCAAAATTCCAACTTTGACCTCGTGCAAAGACACGTTCCGAGATTCTGAGGGGTATACAGCGCACACTGGCGTGTACCGGAACGTGTTTGCCATAAAATGCTCGGAAGAAAACCACCTCTTCCTTGGCTCGTTTTCCCGCCATTCGCGATCTCGCAAAAAGTGTCCAAAACCCCGTTGACTTAACATGGGGAAAATGGTATCGCACGTGCCACGTGCCACGAGGTTTTAAGCGAGTAGCGACCGGTGCCATAAGGTAGATCGCCTCCGGGAGCCCATACACTGAACTTTTTACGAAGATTGTACATTTCGTCTAGGCCCCAATCAAGATGTCTCGATTCGCTGCCAGACTTGCAAAACATAGCCCGGAGAACGACCGCTCCGGTTGTTTTTCAATAGAAAAACACAATTCTAACGAATAGTGTTTGTCTTTTCAAACAACCTGCGGTTACTACCAGCATCTGCGATGCTGGGCTCCGCATCGCGGGACCGCAGGTTGTTTGAGCAAGCACCTCTGTAACGCCGCTAAAGGTGTGCCGAATTTGAATGCAATCAGCCCAGCCGTTTCTGAGATATGAAAGCCTCACCCTGCACGTGCGCACGTGCAAGCTGGGTCCCAAATGACTTGTGGACGGCACCCTAGTTGCCGGTCTCTAGCGGTGTACCGAATTTAAGCTCAATCGGCCCAGCCGTTTTCAAGATCTGGAAGCGACCCCTACACGTGCGCACGTGCAGTTGCACCCCAACCGAGACACATGAGTATACATACTAACTGACTTGTGCACAGCACCCTACTAACCGGTCTCTAAAGGTGTGCCGAATTTGAATGCAATCGGCCCAGCCGTTCCTGAGATCTGGAAGCGTCACCCTGCACGTGCGCACGTGCAACCTGGGGCCCAGCAGACCTGTGCAAGACACCCTACCACGCGATCTCTAGCGGTGTGCCAAATCTGAGCACAATTGGCCCGGCCGTTCTCGAGATCTGGAAGCGTCACCCTGCACGTGCGCACGTGCAGTTGCACCCCAATCGTGGCACATGGAAATACATACTAAATGACTGCAACCTACTGATCGGTATCAAGCGTTATGCCAAATTTGAACACAATCGGTCCAGCCGTTCTCGAGATCTGGAAGCGTCACCCTGCACGTGCGCACGTGCAGTTGCACCCCTACCAAGACACATGGAAATGCATCGCCTAGAAAGTGTCTACCTCCATGCCAAGTTTTAGCGCAATCGGCCCAGTAATTACCGCGAGCAATTGCGCTTATTACAAAACAGGCACCTCTTGGCTTTGCACGTGGAACGTGCGTTAGGGGTCACCCATATGCATCGAGAGTAGCACACTATGTGAAAGAAGGGAAAAAGCTACCCCACACAAAAAACCGCACGTGTATCAGCCCAGTGGTTGCCGAGATATAAGTCGTACAAAAACGTCCCCACGGCGGCCGGCCGCTATTTAGCAGTAAAATCGTGTCGCATCCTTCTATGGGAGGTATCCCCGTCACCTGTTCGTATACTGTCTGAGCAAAGGCCATACGTTACGGTCCAAACTCCATAGTGAGGCGGACATACGAATTTACGAGAGTTTAGCGACGAAATGATTCACTTAATTGTTAAGTAATGGGTACCATTAGGTAGACCATAAATTTTATCTAGCATCTCACCGTAGATGCAGTAAAAAGTGCCTTACTTTTCAATGTATATAAAGATTTGCTCAGCTCAATCAGTTCACTCTGTATTGGCTCAAGCCGTATCATGCGAACGCAATACAAACTAGAGCACCGACAGCGCAGCGCTCCCCAACTCACTGCTCGCCCAGTCCACCCGGGCCGCCGCCACGACGGCCCCCCGCAAGTAGGCATCCCGCACTGCACCGACAGCCGCGGGCGACCAGCTGACCGGCCAGCTGACCGGCCAGCAGCCGGCGGGCGGCAAGCCGCGGATGGCCGACCCGCCGGCGCGGCGAGGGAGGGGAGGGACGCAGCTGAACGACCCGACTACATATATATCAAAGAAACATTATATGTAATCATCGATGACGCGACATAAATCTGCTTTATTGGGGTTAGCGGTGTAGTCTGTGATGCCATCACAATGAAAATAGCCTAGTTTTGTAGAGCATCAAATTCTGATTCCATAACGACTCTCGCTAGTCCATTTTCAATTGTAAATAAGCCTTTTATTGCGATGCAAAGTCCCGAAATGGTGCCGACGGCGGCCGGTCCCCCGATGGTACCATACCATAGATGGTAAACAGGTTAGTTCACATTCCCGCCGCTATGCGGGCGGCGGCGGCGCCACCTGTCCTCGTGTCCGCCTGACACCGTAACGATATAGGTCTGAGCTCAAATCTCGGTAATGTCGTGCTTTTTTACTATATTTCTCAAAAACGGCACCACGTGCAATAAAGTTGTATATATCATTTGAAAGAGCATCAAAAGTTGTATAACCTATCAACTTTTCACTTAAATATATCTATAACGTAAAAAGTTATAAAGCAGCAAAGACGCTCCCATTGACTTTCCATGTTAAAATTTTTCATTTGTAAACGAGGTTAAAAAGAAGAAACGAATTTGCACAGCTTCAAGAAGCATAACAACATGTTCTATGGTCTTTTCTCAACACGTCCTGGAAGTTTAAACAAAATCGTATCATATAATTTTGTACAATGAGCGAATGAAAATGTCTCTGCAAAAACGCCCATTGACTTAACATGGGGAGCGAAAAAAGTTCAACTTTGACCTCGTGCAAAGACACGTTACGAAGTTCTGAGGGGTATACGGCGCACACTAGCGTGTACCCAAACGTGTTTGCCATAAAATGCTGGGAAGAAAACCACCTCTTCCTTGGCTCGTTTTCCCGCCATTGGCGATCGCGCAAAAAGTGTCCAAAACCCCGTTGACTTAACATGGGGAAAATGGAATCGCACGTGCCACGTGCCACGAGGTTTTAAGCGAGTAGCGACCGGTGCCAACAGGTAGATCGCCTGCGGGAGCCCATACACTGAAATTTTTAAGAAAATCGAGCCACAAGTTTAGGCCTGACCCAAGTTGCCCCAATTCGCGGCCAGACATGCAAAACATAGCCCGGAGAAGGACCGCTCCGGTTGTTTTTCAATAGAAAAACACAATTCTAACGAATAGTGTTTGTCTTTTCAAACAACCTGCGGTTACCAGCATCTGCGATGCTGGGCTCCGCATCGCTGGACCGCAGGTTGTTTGAGCAAGCACCTTTGGAAACGCAGCAAAAACGCCCGCCGCCAAACGAGAGGATGAGCCTTGCACGTGCAGACCGGAGTCGGTGTGCTACGGACTGACGTGCACGGCACCCTATTCGCCGGTCTATAGCGGTGTGCCAAATTTGAGTGCAATCGACCCGGCCGTTTTCGAGATCTGGAAGCGTGACCCTGCACGTGCGCACGTGCAGCCTGGGCCCTAATTGACTTGTGCACGGCACTCTATTCGCCGGTTTCTAGCGATGTACCAAATTTAATCTGAATCGGCCCAGCCGTTTCCAAGATCGGGAAACGACCCCTACACGTGCGCACGTGCAGCTGCACCCCAACCGCGGCACATGAAAATACATACTTACTGACTTGTGCACGGCACCCTACTAACTAGTCTCTAGTGGTATGCCAAATTTGAGCACAGTCGGTCCAACCGTTCTTGAGATATGGAAGCGTCAGCCTGCACGTGCGCACGTGCAAACTGGGTCCCATCTGACTTGTGCACGGCACCCTACTCGCCGAGCCCTAACGGTGTGCCAACTTTGATCACAATCGGCCCAGTCGTTCTCGAGATCTGGAAGCGTCACCCTGCCCGTGCGCACGTGCAGCGGCACCCCAACCGTGACACATGGAAATGCATTGCGCGGCGGGTGCCTACAACCATGCCAAGTATCAGCGCAATCGGCAAACTAACTACAGAGTTATTAGACTTGTTACTGAACTGACTTCTTTTCGTTTTGCACGTGGCACGTGCATTAGGGGTCACCCATACGCATCGAGAGTAGCACACTACGTGTAAGAAAGGAAGGAGCTATCCCACACAAAAGACCGCGAGTGAATCGGTCCAGTGGTTGCAGAGATATAAGGTTTGTACAGGCACCCCACAGGCGGCCTACTGCTAATATTTAGCAATAATCAGTGTCGCATCCGCACACGGGAGGTATCGCCGTCACCTATTCGTATACTCTAATGTGGTTGGGTTCAAGTCACAGTCGAGCCCTGCTTTTTTACAACTTTTCTTAAAAACGGCACATCGTGCAGTGACGTTCTATACATTATTGGAAAGAGCATCGAAAGTTGTATGTTTTATTAACTTTTCACTTTGATATATCTGTAACGTAAAAAGTTATTAAGCAACAAAGACGCTCCCATTGACTTTCCATGTTAAAAATTTTCATTTTCAAACGAACTTTATTAGAAAAAACGATTTCTGCCAGCTTAACGAAGCATAACGGCATGTACTATGCTCTTTCCTTTACAAGATATAAGAGTTTGGGCGAAATCTATCTCTAAAATTTTGTACAAAGATCGAATGAAAATGTCTCTGCAAAGTCTCGACATCGCCGTCCATTGACTTAACATGGGACACAGCAAAATTCCAACTTTGACCTCGTGCAAAGACACGTTCCGAGATTCTGAGGGGTATACAGCGCACACTAGCGTGTACCCAAACGTGTTTGCCATAAAATGCTGGGAAGAAAACCACCTCCTTCTTGGCTCGTTTTCCCGCCATTGGCGATCGCGCAAAAAGTGTCCAAAACCCCGTTCACTTAACACGGGGAAAATGGAATCGCACGTGCCACGTGCCACGAGGTTTTAAGCGAGTAGCGACCGATGCCATAAGGTAGATCGCCTCCGGGAGCCTATACACTGAACTTTTTACGAAGATTGTACATTTCGTCTAGGCCCCAATCAAGATGTCTCGATTCGCTGCCAGACTTGCAAAACATAGCCCGGAGAACGACCGCTCCGGTTGTTTTTCAATAGAAAAACACAATTCTAACGAATAGTGTTTGTCTTTTCAAACAACCTGCGGTTACGAGATCTGGAAGCGACACCCTGCACGTGCGCACGTGCAGCCTGGGCCCCAATTGACTTGTGCACGGCACTCTATTCGCCAGTTTCTAGCGATGTACCAAATTTAATCTGAATCGGCCCAGCCGTTTCCAAGATCGGGAAACGACCCCTACACGTGCGCACGTGCAGCTGCACCCCAACCGCGGCACATGAAAATACATACTTACGGACTTGTGCACGGCACCCTACTAACCAGTCTCTAGTGGTATGCCAAATTTGAGCACAGTCGGCCCGGCCGTTCTCGAGATCTGGAAGCGTCGTCCTGCACGTGCGCACGTGCAAAATGAGTCCCATCTGATTTGTGCACGGCACCCTACTCGCCGATCCCTAACGGTGTGCCAACTTTGATCACAATCGGCCCAGCCGTTCTCGAGATCTGGAAGCGTCACCCTGCCCGTGCGCACGTGCAGCGGCACCCCAACCGTGACACATGGAAATGCATTGCGCGGCAGGTGCCTACAACCATACCAAGTATCAGCGCAATCGGCAAACTAACTACAGAGTTATTAGACTTGTTAACGAACTGACACCTCTTCGTTTTGCACGTGGCACGTGCATTAGGGGTCACCCATACGCATCGAGAATAGCACAATACGTGTAAGAAAGGGAGGAGCTGTCCCACACAAAAGACCGCGAGTGAAGCGGTCAAGCGGTTGTGGAGATATAACCTTTGCAAAGGCGCCCCACAACGGCCGACTGCTAATATTCAGCAATAATCAGTGTCGCGTCCGCACATGGGAGGTGTCCCCTTCACCTGTTCGTATATTCTAATGTGGTTGGGTTCAAGTCACAGTCGAGCCCTGCTTTTTTACAACTTTTCTTGAAAACGGCACACCGTGCAGTGACGTTCTATACATCAGTGGAAAGAGCATCAAAAGTTGTATATTATATTAACTTTTCACCTATGTATATTACTAACGATAAAAGTTATAGAGGAATAAAGACGCACCCATTGACTTTCCATGTTAAAAATTTTCATTTTCAAACGAACTTTATTAGAAAAAAACGATTTCTGCCAGCTTAACGAAGCATACCAACATGTACTATGCTCCTTTCTCTACAAGATATAAGAGTTTGGGCGAAATCTATCTCTAAAATTTTGTACAAAGATCGAATGAAAATGTCTCTGCAAAGTCTCGACATCGCCGTCCATTGACTTAACATGGGACACAGCAAAATTCCAACTTTGACCTCGTGCAAAGACACGTTCCGAGATTCTGAGGGGTATACAGCGCACACTGGCGTGTACCGGAACGTGTTTGCCATAAAATGCTGGGAAGAAAACCACCCCTTTCTTGGCTCGTTTTTCCGCCATTCGCGATCGCGCAAAAAGTGTCCAAACCCCCATTGACTTAACATGGGGAAAATGGAATCGCACGTGCCACGTGCCACGAGGTTTTAAGCGAGTAGCGACCGGTGCCATCAGGTAGATCGCCTCCGGGAGCCCATACACTGAACTTTTTACGAAGATTGTACATTTCGTCTAGGCCCCAATCAAGATGTCTCGATTCGCTGCCAGACTTGCAAAACATAGCCCGGAGACGGACCGCTCCGGTTGTTTTTCAATAGAAAAACACAATTCTAACGAATAGTGTTTGTCTTTTCAAACAACCTGCGGTTACCAGCATCTGCGATGCTGGGCTCCGCATCGCGGGACCGCAGGTTGTTTGAGCAAGCACCTCTGTAACGCCGCCAAAACACCCGCCGCCAAACGAGAGGATGAGCCTTGCACGTGCAGACCAGAGTGGGTGTGCTACGAACTGACGTGCACTGCACTCTAACCTCTGTAACCCACTCACCCGTGCACGCAGCAAAAACGCCCGCCGCCAAACGGAGGACGAGCCTTGCACGTGCAGACCCGAGTGGGTGTGCTACGAACCGACGTGCACGACACTACTAACCGCTATCATCGTGCTTACCTTGCTAAGGCGCGTCGAATGATATTTTTTTTGTTTGGTTTAGGTCAACCTAAGGTATTGACCTCGGGTCAAGGGCAGGTCAGAGCCCCTCAGGTCATGAGGCTGGTCGAAGGAGGTCATATCGCATACCATTTGATTCGGCAGGTCTTTCAGAGTCCATTTGTAGCTTTTTCGACTCCCTAGCTCAATTTTAGCAGGAGTTATTGACAGAAAACTCCTTTGACTATAGTGACGTCATAAATGACGTTACGCAATGTCAACAATTAAAAATAGAACATTGGACCTTGCAAGGAATGCATGAAATCACGATTTCATGCGCTTGAGATAGTTTTAGATCATTTCCAGCGCCAAAATACCAGTTTTCATATTTCCCCATTGACTTATAATAGTGAGGTCACATGACCGACCTGACCTCATGTGACCTTTGAAAAATACGAGTTATACAAGTTGGACATCCTGGGAGGCTACTACGTCCTGTAAGTTTCATCTTTCTGTGAAAGTTCCTCTGGTACTGAGGGCGGTGCGAAGTTGCGACCTCTGAGGACAGTGCAGAAGTTCACTTATGACGTCATAGGTCAGTGACCTTACGTAACCAGAAAATGTGGTCGAAGTCATAAGATCCGGCTTAAATCATAGGTTAGGTATTCCAAGTTTCAGCACTTTTGTCTCCGGCGTGTCCCGAGCTATCACGAAAAACCCTATGGGAAGAGGCGGGTGCTGCCCCTCTGCCGGCGAGGGTTAATCAATATTGACGCAATGGTGACGTCACGGTCGCCGTCGACGTCACCATTCGAATCAGAGTCATTGAATTGTGCCGAATATCAAGTTTAAGATTGATGCTTCAACGGATCTGTATATCAGTCGAAAACACCTTACATTCCTTTTTACTCGCTAGATGGCAGAAGCGTCAAACGCCTGAATATATGCTGTGCCGCAATGCCGGCTCTATTGTATATAACCGCCTAAATAAATGGCGGAGTAATGAGGGATCCGGGAAAACCACTATCTCTTTAGAACTGATGACTCGCACGAGACTGGAGCTTTTGAGGACGATTATCGAGTATGGTAAATGCGTCTGGCATTTTAGCCAAACATTCCGTTTTACTCGCTAGATGACGCAGAAGTGTCAAACGCCTGAAAGCATGTTGCGCCGGAGTGCCACCTCTTCTGTATGCAGCCGCATGGATGAAGATTTAAGCGCAATTGGCGCAGCCGTTCTCGCCGGTGTGTGCCTACATAGAGGTCCAACCATGCCGCTGAAATTGATCTATCATACAAAGCTTTATAACAATGCGCGTAGTGATTTTCTTAACAAACGCAAAAAAGCTAATAGGTGTGGCTAAAAACACCTTCGCCCCACTCGGGCGGAGGTTAATGTGTTTTGGTAGCAAACTCGCCGATTGTTCCCTGTTCGAGTCTTCTACTGCAATCACAAACACATTTCGATTCGCGGCCAACCATGCAAAACATAGCCCGGTGAAGGACTGCTCCGGTTGTTTTTTTCAATAGAAAAGCACAATTCTAACGAATGGTGTTTGTCTAATGAAGAAACAACCTGCGGTTACCCGCCGCCAAACGAGAGGATGAGATTGGCACGTGCAGACCGGAGTGGGTGTGCTACGAACTGACGAACAGGACACTCTACTAACCACTCTAGCGGTGTGCAAAATTTGAGTGCAATCGGCCCGGCCATTTTCGAGATATTGAAGCGGCACCCTTCACGTGCGCACGTGCAAGCTGGGTCCCAACTGACTTGTGCACGGCACTCTAGTTGCCGGTCTCTAGCGGTGTACCGAATTTAAGCTCAATCGGCCCAGCCGTTTTCAAGATCCGGAAGCGACCCCTACAAGTGCGCACGTGCAGTTGCACCCCAACCGTGACACATGAATATACATACTAACTGACTTGTGCACAGCACCCTACTAACCAGTCTCTAAAGGTGTGCCGAACTTGAATGCAATCGGCCAAGCCGTTCCTGAGATCTGGAAACGTCACCCTGCACGTGCGCACGTGCAACTTGGGGCCCAGCTGACCTGTGGAAGGCACCATACTGCGCGGTCTCTAGCGGTGTGCCAAATCTAAGCACAATCGGCCCGGCCGTTCTCGAGATCAGGAAGCGTCACCCTGCACGTGCGCACGTGCAGTTGCACCCCAGCCGTAGCACATGGAAAGGCATGGTCCGGCGGGTGCCTACATCCTTGTGTATGTAGTTTCAGCAGAATCTCACCAGTAATTACCGTGTTATTGTCATCACAACAAAAGTGACCCCTCTCCGTTTTACACGTGTCACGTGCAGTAGGGGTCACCCGCATGCTTCGTCCATAGTAAAATACTTCTCCGGAAGGGTATACGCAACCCCATACAAAAAACCGCAAGTGTATCGGTCCAGCGGTTGCGGAGATAGGTCGTACAAAAACGTCCTCACGGCTGCCGGCCGCTAATATTCAGCATTAAATTCGTGTCGCATCCTTCTATGGGAGGTATCCCCGTCACCTGTTCGTATACTGTCTGAGTCAAGACCATATATAGGTTTGAGCTCAAATCTCGGTAATGTCGTGCTTTTTTACTTAATTCCTCAAAAACGGCACGACGTGCAATAACGTTCTATATATCATTGGAAAGAGCATCAAAAGTTGTATAACCTATCAACTTTTCACTTAAATATATCTCAAATGTAAAAAGTTATTAAGCAACAAAGACGCTCCCATTGACTTTCCATGTTAAATTTTTTCATTTGTAAAGAAGCCTAAAGACAACAAACGAATTCTGACAGCTTAACGAAACATAACAACATGTTCTATGGTCTTTTCTCAACAAGTTCTGAAAGTTTAAACAAAATCGTATCATATAATTTTGTACAATGAACGAATGAAAATGTCTCTGCAAAAACGCCCATTGACTTAATTAACATGGGGAGCGAAAAAAGTTCAACTTTGACCTCGTGCAAAGACACGTTACGAAATTCTGAGGGGTATAGTACGGCGCACACTAGCGTGTACCCAAACGTGTTTGCCATAAAATTCTAGGAAGAAAACCACCTGCTTCTTGGCTCGTTTTCCCGCTATTGGCGATCGCGCAAAAAGTGTCCAAAACCCCATTGACTTAACATGGGGAAAATGAAATCGCACGTGCCACGTGCCACGAGGTTTAAAGCGAGTAGCGACCGGTGCCATCAGGTAGCTCGCCTGCGGGAGCCCATACCCTGAAATTTTTACGAAGATTGAGCGATTCGTTTAGGAGAGGCTCAACTTGTCTCGATTCGCTGCCAGACATGCAAAACATAGCCCGGAGAAGGACCGCTCCGGTTGTTTTTCAATAGAAAAACACAATTCTAACGAATAGTGTTTGTCTTTTCAAACAACCTGCGGTTACCTACCAAGACACGTGGAAATGCATCGCCTGGAATGTGTCTACCTCCATGCCAAGTTTTAGCGCAATCGGCCCAGTAATTACCGCGAGCTATTGCACTTATTACAAAACAGGCACCTCTTGGCTTTGCACGTGGAACGTGCGTTAGGGGTCACCCATATGCATCGAGAGTAGCACACTATGTGAAAGAAGGAAAAAAGCTACCCAACACAAAAAACCGCACGTGTATCAGCCCAGTGGTTGCCGAGATATAAGTCGTACAAAAACGTCCCCACGGCGGCCGGCCGCTATTTAGCAGTAAAATCGTGTCGCATCCTTCTATGGGAGGTATCCCCGTCACCTGTTCGTATACTGTCTGAGCAAAGACCATACGTTACGGTCCAAACTCCATAGTGAGGCGGACATACGAATTTACGAGAGTTTAGCGACGAAATGATTCACTTAATTGTTAAGTAATGGGTACCATTAGGTAGACCATAAATTTTATCTAGCATCTCACCGTAGATGCAGTAAAAAGTGCTTTACTTTTCAATGTATATAAAGACTTGCTCAGCTCAATCAGTTCACTCTGTATTGGCTCAAGCCGTATCATGCGAACGCAATGCAAACTAGAGCACCGACAGCGCAGCGCTCCCCAACTCACTGCTCGCCCAGTCCACCCGGGCCGCCGCCACGACGGCCCCCCGCAAGTAGGCATCCCGCACTGCACCGACAGCCGCGGGCGACCAGCTGACCGGCCAGCTGACCGGCCAGCAGCCGGCGGGCGGCAGGGCGCGGATGGCCGACCCGCCGGCGCGGCGAGGGAGGGGAGGAACGCAGCTGAAAGACCCGACTACATATATATCAAAGAAACATTATATGTAATCATCGATGACGCGACATAAATCTGCTTTATTGGGGTTAGCGGTGTAGTCTGTGATGCCATCACAATGAAAATAGGCGCCTAGTTTTGTACAGCATCAAATTCTGATTCCATAACGACTCTCGCTAGTCCATTTTCAATTGTAAATAAGCCTTTTATTGCGATGCAAAGTCCCGAAATGGTGCCGACGGCGGCCGGTCCCCCGATGGTACCATACCATAGATGGTAAACAGGTTAGTTCACATTCCCGCCGCTATGCGGGCGGCGGCGGCGCCACCTGTCCTCGTGTCCGCCTGACACCGTAACGATATAGGTCTGAGCTCAAATCTCGGTAATGTCGTGCTTTTTTACTATATTTCTCAAAAACGGCACCACGTGCAATAAAGTTGTATATATCATTGGAAAGAGCATCAAAAGTTGTATAAAATATCAACTTTTCACTTGAATATGTCTTCAAGGTACAAAGTTATTAAGCACCAAAGACGCTCCCATTGACTTTCCATGTTAAAATTTTTCATTTTTAAAGAAGCCTAAAGACAACAAACGAATTTGCACAGCTTAAAGAAGCATAACAACATGTTCTATGGTCTTTTCTCAACAAGTCCTGAAAGTTTAAACAAAATCGTATCATATAATTTTGTACAATGAGCGAATGAAAAAGTCTCTGCAAAAACGCCCATTGACTTAACATGGGGAGCGAAAAAAGTTCAACTTTGACCTCGTGCAAAGACACGTTACGAAGTTCTGAGGGGTATACGGAGCACACTAGCGTGTACCTGAACGTGTTTGCCATAAAATGCTGGGAAGAAAACCACCTCCTTCTTGGCTCGTTTTCCCGCTATTCGCGATCGCGCAAAAAGTGTCCCAAACCCCCATTGACTTACTATGGGAAAAATGGAATCGCACGTGCCACGTGCCACGAGGTTTTAAGCGAGTAGCGACCGGTGCCATCAGGTAGATCGCCTCCGGGAGCCCATACACTGAACTTTTTACGAAAATCGCAATGCACGTTTAGGCCCCGGTCAAGTTGCCCCAATTCGCGGCCAGACTTGCAAAACATAGCCCGGAGAAGGACCGCTCCGGTTGTTTTTCAATAGAAAAACACAATTCTAACGAATAGTGTTTGTCTTTTCAAACAACCTGCGGTTACCAGCATCTGCGATGCTGGGCTCCGCATCGCGGGACCGCAGGTTGTTTGAGCAAGCACCTTTGTAAACAGCCTTTAGCGGTGTGCCAAATTTGAGTGCAATCGGCACGGCCATTTTCGGGATCCGGAAGCGTCACACTGCACGTGCGCACGTGCAAGCTGTGTCCAATTGACTTGTGCATGGGACCCTATTCGCCGGTCTCTAGCGGTGTACCAAATTTGAGCTCAATCGGCCCAGCCGTTCTCGAGATCTGGAAGCGTCACCCTGCACGTGCGCACGTGCAGTTGCACCCCAACCGTAGCACATGGAAATACATACGAACTGACTTGTGCACGGCACCATACTAATCGGTCTCTAGAGGTGTGCCCAATTTGAGTGCAATCGGTTCAGCCGTTGTTGAGATCTGGAAGCGTCACCCTGCACGTGCGCACGTGCAAGATGGGTCCTATCTGACTTGCGCACGGCACCCTACTAACCGGTCTCTAGCGGTGTACCAAATTTGAACTCAATCGGCCCGGCCGTTCTCGAGATCTGGAAGTGTCACCCTGCACGTGCGCACGTGCAGTTGCACCCCAACCGTAGCACATGGAAACGCATGGTTCGGTGTGTGCCTACAACCTTGTTAAGTTTCAGCGCAATCAGCCCAGCACTTACCGTGTTATTGTCATAACAACAAAAGTGACACCTGTCCGTTTTACACGTGTCACGTGCAGTAGGGGTCACCTGCACGCATCGTGCGTAGTAAAATACTTGTAAGAAGGGTATAAGCTACCCCACACAAAAAACCGCAAGTGTATCGGTCCAGTGGTTGCGGAGATATAAGTCGTACAAAAACGTGCCCACGGCGGCCGGCCGCTAATATTTAGCATTAAATCGCATCCTTCTATGGGAGGTATCCCCGTCACCTGTTCGTATACTGTCTGAGCAAAGACCATATATAGCTGTGAGCTCAAATCTCGGTTATGTCGTGTTTTTTTTTACTAAATTTCTCAAAAACGGCACAACGTGCAATAACGCTCTATATATCATTGGAAAGAGCATCAAAAGTTGTATATCCTATCAACTTTTCACTTAAATATATCTTCAACGTACAAAGTTATTAAAGGGACCCTCCCACCTTAACATTAGTTTTGAGTTGTTTGAAAAGACAAACACTATTCGTTAGAATTGTGTTTTTCTATTGAAAAACAACCGGAGCGGTCGTTCTCCGGGCTATGTTTTGCAAGTCTGGCAGCGAATCGAGACATCTTGATTGGGGCCTAGACGAAATGTACAATCTTCGTAAAAAGTTCAGTGTATGGGCTCCCGGAGGCGATCTACCTTATGGCACGGTCGCTACTCGCTTAAAACCTCGTGGCACGTGGCACGTGCGATTCCATTTTTCCCATGTTAAGTCAACGGGGTTTTGGACACTTTTTGCGAGATCGCGAATGGCGGGAAAACGAGCCAAGGAAGAGGTGGTTTTCTTCCGAGCATTTTATGGCAAACACGTTCCGGTACACGCCAGTGTGCGCCGTATACCCGCCAGAATCTCGTAACACCTCGATGCACAAAGTCAAAGTTGGAATTTTGCTGTGTCCCATGTTAAGTCAATGGACGGCGATGAAGAGACTTTGCAGAGACATTTTCATTCGTTCATTGTACAAAATTTTAGAGATAGAATTCGCCCAAACTCTTATATCTTGTAGAGAAAGGAGCATAGTACATGCTGGTATGCTTCGTTAAGCTGGCAGAAATCGTTTTTTCTAAAAAAGTTCGTTTGAAAATGAAAATTTTTAACATGGAAAGTCAATGGGTGCGTCCTTATTCCTCTATAACTTTTATCGTTAGTAATATATATAGGTGAAAATTTAATATAATATGCAACTTTTGATGCTCTTTCCATTGATGTATAGAACATCACTGCACGATGTGCCGTTTTTAAGAAAAGCTGTAAAAAAGCAGGGCTCGACTGTGACTTGAACCCAACCACATTAGACTATACGAACAGGTGACGGGGATACCTCCCGTGTGCGGATGCGACACTGATTATTGCTAAATATTAGCAGTCGGCCGCCGTGGGGTGCCTTTACAAACCTTATATCTCTGCAACCACTGGACCGATTCACTCGCGGTCTTTTGTGTGGGATAGCCTCTTCCTTTCCCAAACGAAGTGTGCTACTCTCGATGAGTATGGGTGACCCCTAATGCACGTGCCACGTGCAAAACGGAGAGGTGTCAGTTCGGTAGCAAGTCTAATAACTCTGTAGTTACTTTGCCGATTGCACTGAGACTTGGCATGGATGTAGACACCCACCGGGCAATGCATTTCCATGTGTCACGGTTGGGGTGCCGCTGCACGTGCACACGTGCAGGGTGACGCTTCCAGATCTCGAGAAGGTTACAGGACAATTTGCCGAACTGCATTTTGCCGAATGCTTATTCGCCGAATGTCAATATGTCGAATGCATTTTGCCGACGTGTCTTTTTGCCGACGTGTCAAAAGGGCGAAGTGCTAAAAGTCGAAATGCAATTTGCCGACATGCCTTTTTGCCGACGTGCAATAAGCCGAAAATGTCAATTTGCCGAAATGTCAATTTGCCGAAAAGTCAATTAGTCGAAATGTCAATTCGCCGAAATGCTAATTTGCCGAAATGCTAATTAGTCGAAATATAAATTTGCCGAAATGTTAATTTACCGAAATGTCAATGTGCCGAAAAGTCAATTATTCGAAATGTCCATTCGCCGAAATACTAATTAGTCGAAACGTAAATATGCCGAAATGTCAATTTACCGAAAAGTCAATTAGTCGAAATGTCGATTTGCCGAAATGCCAATTAGCCGAAATTAACCTAACCTAACCTAAAGTAACCTAACGTGACCTTTAAGTATTTACTTTAAGACCGACTCGCTTTTCAAAGGTAAAGAAACTCACTTACAAGTTACATGTCACCAAAGTATAAGAAAAACACAACCTAACCTTACCTAACCTGACCTACTGACTTTTGCCTACCCGTGGATAAAGAAGAAGATACTCACATGAATGGATTGCAGACAATGATAAGTCAAGTATTTTTAGGTTAAGTGGTTGTGCATCAGGCTGCAGGCTTTCGGCCTGAAGCCAGATACACAACAATTTAACCCGCGCCCCGCTGGGCTATTCAGCCATACGCGCCCTGCTGGGGGGGGGGGCAGATTCTGCCCCCCCTGTCTAACTTCCGAACCGATGGTCATAGAAAGACGGGGAAAACGGCAATCGAAAGCTCTCAACAAGGCGGATCTTAAGAGCCCAATTTTTTTTGCTGAAGTAGGTCAGAGGTCAGGTCAAGGTCAGGTCAAGGGTACAAAATGCAAGTTTCTACAGTATCGGCCTTGCACCGTAGTTGCCGAAGAATGGACTGAGACTGATTGCCCAAAACGTGTTCTTAGACTACCAAGACAATATTCGTTGCACAAAATGTCATTTAAAGGTCAAGGTCAAGGTCAGGTCAGGTCAGGTCAGGTCACCAAAAACAAAATATAGAAAAGGGCATGTGCGACACATGTTTTATGGGTCATTTCACTCATGGAATTCAATAGGCACACGCAATAAGTGATATGGACCACCTCTGGATGAATTTCAGTCGAGGTCAGGTCAAGGTAAGGTCAAGTGAGGTCAAATTTTGAAGTTGGTTGTTAAGGCCTAAAAAGGTGTCTATTCGATGCAGTTTTTCACGGCAAATCGAATGGTGCTATTTTTGTTTCCGTACGAGGTCTAGATCTTCCAAAAAAATCATTTTTCAAAAAATTTGTGTGTCGTGACGTCATAAAATTTTGAATAACTCCCACATTTTTTAACCGATTCTTCTAAAAATTGGTATGTAGGTGCACATAGACCACTTCTTTGACATATATTCCGGTTTTTTCGATAAACTCAAAATTTTGGATTTTATGAATATTTTCCCAAAAAAGTCAGTTTTTTGGAATATATTTGGCCAAAATCCAAAATTTTCAAAAAACCGAGATAGCCATTTGATAGACAAAGTCAAATTACGTATAACCTTTTTTGTTACGTCTTGATTCCTTTAAAAATGAAGATGTTAGCGGCGTTTGAAATTTTGCCGTTTTTGAGGCGAAAATGGCGAACATGACGTCACTAAAACGTCAATTTATCATAAATTTTCCGACGGATTTCGCTCATATTTTCAGGGAACGTGTCAAATCGATGTATGATAAGGTACTAAAAGTTTGACGTCGCTGACGTAACGCGTTTAGAAGTTATTGGCGAAAAACGGGAGGGGGGGGGGCAGATGCTGCCCCCCCCCCCCAAGCGGGGCGCGGGTTTTAACCCTCACCGGACCTATTGGTTTTCTACATACGCGCCGGCCGAGGTGGTAATTGCTGAAAGGCGATTTTCCGAATGTCATTTTGCCGAATACATTTCGCCGAATGTAACCGCAGGTTGTTTGAAAAGACAAACACTATTCGTTAGAATTGTGTTTTTCTATTGAAAAACAACCGGAGCGGTCCTTCTCCGGGCTATGTTTTGCATGTCTGGCCGCGAATTGGGGCAACTTGGGTCAGGCCTAAACTTGTGGCTCGATTTTCTTAAAAATTTCAGTGTATGGGCTCCCGGGGGCGATCTACCTGATGGCACCGGTCGCTACTCGCTTAAAACCTCGTGGCACGTGGCACGTGCGATTCCATTTTCCCCATGTTAAGTCAACGGGGTTTTGGACACTTTTTGCGCGATCGGGAATAGCGGAAAAACGAGCCAAGGAAGAGGTGGTTTTCTTCCCAGCATTTTATGGCAAACACGTTTGGGTACACGCTGGTGTGCGCCGTATACCCCTCAGAACTTCGTAACGTGTCTTTGCACGAGGTCAAAGTTGAATTTTTTTCGCTCCCCATGTTAAGTCAATGGGCGTTTTTGCAGAGACTTTTTCATTCGCTCATTGTACAAAATTATATGATACGATTTTGTTTAAACTTTCAGGACTTGTTGAGAAAAGACCATAGAACATGGTGTTATGCTTCGTTAAGCTGTCAGAATTCGTTTGCTCTTTTGAAGCTCGTTTAAAAATGAAAAATTTTAACTTTGAAAGTCAATGGGAGCGTCTTTGATGCTTAATAACTTTTTACGTTTAAGATATGTTTAAGTCAAAAGTTGATATTTTATACAACTTTTGATGCTCTTTCCAATGATATATACAACTTTATTGCACGTGGTGCCGTTTTTGAGAAATATAGTAAAAAAGCACGACATTACCGAGATTTGAGCTCAGACCTATGTCGTTACGGTGTCAGGCGGACACGAGGACAGGTGGCGCCGCCGCCGCCCGCATAGCGGCGGGAATAAGAACTAACCTGTTTACCATCTATGGTATGGTACCATCGGGGGACCGGCCGCCGTCGGCACCATTTCGGGACTTTGCATCGCAATAAAAGGCTTATTTACAATTGAAAATGGACTAGCGAGAGTCGTTATGGAATCAGAATTTGATGCTCTACAAAACTAGGCTATTTTCATTGTGATGGCATCACAGACTACACCGCTAACCCCAATAAAGCAGATTTATATCGCGTCATCGATGATTACATATAATGTTTCTTTGATATATATGTAGTCGGGTCTTTCAGCTGCGTCCCTCCCCTCCCTCGCCGCGCCGGCGGGTCGGCCATCCGCGGCTTGCCGCCCGCCGGCTGCTGGCCGGTCAGCTGGCCGGTCAGCTGGTCGCCCGCGGCTGTCGGTGCAGTGCGGGATGCCTACTTGCGGGGGGCCGTCGTGGCGGCGGCCCGGGTGGACTGGGCGAGCAGTGAGTTGGGGAGCGCTGCGCTGTCGGTGCTCTAGTTTGTATTGCGTTCGCATGTTACGGCTTGAGCCAATACAGAGTGAACTGATTGAGCTGAGCAAGTCTTTATATACATTGAAAAGTAAAGCACTTTTTACTGCATCTACGGTGAGATGCTAGATAAAATTTATGGTCTACCTAATGGTACCCATTACTTAACAATTAAGTGAATCATTTCGTCGAAACTCTGGTAAATTCGTATGTCCGCCTCACTATGGAGTTTGGACCGTAACGTATGGCCTTTGCTCAGACAGTATACGAACAGGTGACGGGGATACCTCCCATGGAAGGATGCGACACGATTTTACTGCTAAATAGCGGCCGGCCGCCGTGGGGACGTTTTTGTACGACTTATATCTCGGCAACCACTGGGCTGATACACGTGCGGTTTTTTGTGTGGGGTAGCTTTTTCCCTTCTTTCACATAGTGTGCTACTCTCGATGCATATGGGCGACCCCTAACGCACGTTCCACGTGCCCAAGAGGTGCCTGTTTTGTAATAAGCGCAATAGCTCGCGGTAATTACTGGGCCGATTGCGCTAAAACTTGGCATGGAGGTAGACACTTTCCAGACGATGCATTTCCATGTGTCTTGGTAGGGGTGCAACTGCACGTGCGCACGTGCAGGGTGACGCTTCCAGATCTCGAGAACGGCTGGACCGATTGTGTTCAAATTTGGCATAACGCTTGATACCGATCAGTAGGTTGCAGTCATTTAGTATGCATTTCCATGTGCCACGATTGGGGTGCAACTGCACGTGCGCACGTGCAGGGTGACGCTTCCAGATCTCGAGAACGGCCGGGCCAATTGTGCTCAGATTTGGCACACTGCTAGAGATCGCGTAGTAGGGTGTCTTGCACAGGTCTGCTGGGCCCCAGGCTGCACGTGCGCACGTGCAGGGTGACGCTTCCAGATCTCAGGAACGGCTGGGCCGATTGCATTCAAATTCGGCACACCTTTAGAGACCGGTTAGTAGGGTGCTGTGCACAAGTCAGTTAGTATGTATACTCATGTGTCTCGGTTGGGGTGCAACTGCACGTGCGCACGTGTAGGGGTCGCTTCCAGATCTTGAAAACGGCTGGGCCGATTGAGCTTAAATTCGGTACACCGCTAGAGACCGGCAACTAGGGTGCCGTCCACAAGTCATTTGGGACCCAGCTTGCACGTGCGCACGTGCAGGGTGAGGCCTTCAGATCTCAGAAACGGCTGGGCTGATTACATTCAAATTCGGCACACCCTTAGCGGCGTTACAGAGGTGCTTGCTCAAACAACCTGCGGTCCCGCGATGCGGAGCCCAGCATCGCAGATGCTGGTAACCGCAGGTTGTTTGAAAAGACAAACACTATTCGTTAGAATTGTGTTTTTCTATTGAAAAACAACCGGAGCGGTCGTTCTCCGGGCTATGTTTTGCAAGTCTGGCAGCGAATCGAGACATCTTGATTGGGGCCTAGACGAAATGTACAATCTTCGTAAAAAGTTCAGTGTATGGGCTCCCGGAGGCGATCTACCTGATGGCACCGGTCGCTACTCGCTTAAAACCTCGTGGCACGTGGCACGTGCGATTCCATTTTCCCCATGTTAAGTCAATGGGGGTTTGGACACTTTTTGCGCGATCGCGAATGGCGGAAAAACGAGCCAAGAAAGGGGTGGTTTTCTTCCCAGCATTTTATGGCAAACACGTTCCGGTACACGCCAGTGTGCGCTGTATACCCCTCAGAATCTCGGAACGTGTCTTTGCACGAGGTCAAAGTTGGAATTTTGCTGTGTCCCATGTTAAGTCAATGGACGGCGATGTCGAGACTTTGCAGAGACATTTTCATTCGATCTTTGTACAAAATTTTAGAGATAGATTTCGCCCAAACTCTTATATCTTGTAGAGAAAGGAGCATAGTACATGTTGGTATGCTTCGTTAAGCTGGCAGAAATCGTTTTTTTCTAATAAAGTTCGTTTGAAAATGAAAATTTTTAACATGGAAAGTCAATGGGTGCGTCTTTATTCCTCTATAACTTTTATCGTTAGTAATATACATAGGTGAAAAGTTAATATAATATACAACTTTTGATGCTCTTTCCACTGATGTATAGAACGTCACTGCACGGTGTGCCGTTTTCAAGAAAAGTTGTAAAAAAGCAGGGCTCGACTGTGACTTGAACCCAACCACATTAGAATATACGAACAGGTGAAGGGGACACCTCCCATGTGCGGACGCGACACTGATTATTGCTGAATATTAGCAGTCGGCCGTTGTGGGGCGCCTTTGCAAAGGTTATATCTCCACAACCGCTTGACCGCTTCACTCGCGGTCTTTTGTGTGGGACAGCTCCTCCCTTTCTTACACGTATTGTGCTATTCTCGATGCGTATGGGTGACCCCTAATGCACGTGCCACGTGCAAAACGAAGAGGTGTCAGTTCGTTAACAAGTCTAATAACTCTGTAGTTAGTTTGCCGATTGCGCTGATACTTGGTATGGTTGTAGGCACCTGCCGCGCAATGCATTTCCATGTGTCACGGTTGGGGTGCCGCTGCACGTGCGCACGGGCAGGGTGACGCTTCCAGATCTCGAGAACGGCTGGGCCGATTGTGATCAAAGTTGGCACACCGTTAGGGATCGGCGAGTAGGGTGCCGTGCACAAATCAGATGGGACTCATTTTGCACGTGCGCACGTGCAGGACGACGCTTCCAGATCTCGAGAACGGCCGGGCCGACTGTGCTCAAATTTGGCATACCACTAGAGACTGGTTAGTAGGGTGCCGTGCACAAGTCCGTAAGTATGTATTTTCATGTGCCGCGGTTGGGGTGCAGCTGCACGTGCGCACGTGTAGGGGTCGTTTCCCGATCTTGGAAACGGCTGGGCCGATTCAGATTAAATTTGGTACATCGCTAGAAACTGGCGAATAGAGTGCCGTGCACAAGTCAATTGGGGCCCAGGCTGCACGTGCGCACGTGCAGGGTGTCGCTTCCAGATCTCGAAAACGGCCGGGTCGATTGCACTCAAATTTGGCACACCGCTATAGACCGGCGAATAGGATGCCGTGCACGTCAGTTCGTAGCACACCGACTCCGGTCTGCACGTGCAAGGCTCATCCTCTCGTTTGGCGGCGGGCGTTTTTGCTGCGTTTACAAAGGTGCTTGCTCAAACAACCTGCGGTCCCGCGATGCGGAGCCCAGCATCGCAGATGCTGGTAACCGCAGGTTGTTTGAAAAGACAAACACTATTCGTTAGAATTGTGTTTTTCTATTGAAAAACAACCGGAGCGGTCGTTCTCCGGGCTATGTTTTGCAAGTCTGGCCGCGAATTGGGGCAACTTGAGCGGGGCCTAGACGAAATGTACAATCTTCGTAAAAAGTTCAGTGTATGGGCTCCCGTAGGCGATCTACCTGATGGCACCGGTCGCTACTCGCTAAGAAGTCTTTTGCGCGTGGCACGTGCGATTCCATTTTCGCCCATGTTAAGTCAATGGGGTTTTGGACACTTTTTGCGCGATCGCTAATAGCGGGAAAACGAGCCAAGAAGGAGGTGGTTTTCTTCCCAGCATTTTATGGCAAACACGTTCAGGTACACGCTCGTGTGCGCCGTATACCCGCCAGAATCTCGTGGCACGTGGCACGTGCGAATTCTTTTCCCCATGTTAAGTCAACGGGGTTTTGGACACTTTTTGCGCGATCGCCAATGGCGGGAAAACGAGCCAAGGAAGAGGTGGGTTTCTTCCCAGCATTTTATGGCAAACACGTTCCGGTACACGCCCGTGTGCGCCGTATACCCGCCAGAATCTCGCAACACCTCTATGCACAAGGTCAAAGTTGGAATTTTGCTGTGTCCCATGTTAAGTCAATGGACGGCGATGCCGAGACTTTGCAGAAACATTTTCATTCGTTCATTGTACAAAATTTTAGAGATAGAATTTGCCCAAACTCTTATAGCTTGTACAGGAAAGAGCGTAGTACATGCTGGTATGCTTCGTTAAGCTGGCAGAAATCGTTTTTTTCTAATAAAGTTCGTTGGAAAATGAAAATTTTTAACATGGAAAGTCAATGGGAGCGTTTTTATTCCTCTATAACTTTTATCTTTAGTAAGACATATAGGTGAAAAGTTAATATAATATACAACTTCTGATGCTCTTTCCACTGGTGCATAGAACGTCACTGCACGATGTGCCGTTTTTAAGAAAAGCTGTAAAAAATCAGGGCTCGACTGTGACTTGAACCCAACCACATTAGAGTATACGAACAGGTGAAGGGGACACCTCCCATGTGCGGACGCGACGCTGAATATTGCTAATTATTAGCAGTCGGCCGCACTGGGGGCGCCTTTGCAAAGCTTATATCTCCACAACCACTTGACCGATTCACTTGCGGTCTTTTGTGTGGGATAGCTTCTTCCTTTCTCACACGTAGTGTGCTACCCTCGATACGTATGGGTGACCCCTAATGCACGTGCCACGTGCAAAACGAAGAGGTGTCAGTTCGGTAACAAGTCTAATAACTCTGTAGTTAGTTTGCCGATTGCACTGATATTTGGCATGGATGTAGGCACCCGCCGTGCAATGCATTTCCATGTGTCACGGTTGGGGTGCCGCTGCACGTGCGCACGGGCAGGGTGACGCTTCCAGATCTCGAGAACGGCTGGGCCAATTGTGATCAAACTTGGCACACCGTTAGGGATCGGCGAGTAGGGTGCCGTGCACAAGTCAGATGGGACCCAGTTTGCACGTGCGCACGTGCAGGCTGACGCTTCCATATCTCAAGAACGGCTGGACCGACTGTGCTCAAATTTGGCATACCACTAGAGACTGGTTAGTAGGGTGCCGTGCACAAGTCAGTAAGTATGGATTTTCATGTGCCACGGTTGGGGTACAACTGCACGTGCGCACGTGTAGGGGTCGTTTCCAGATCTTGGAAACGGCTGGGCCGAATGCGATTAAATTTGGTACACCGCTAGAGACCGGCGAATAGAGTGCCGTGCACAAGTCAGTTGGGACCCAGCCTGCACGTGCGCACGTGCAGGGTGCCGCTTCAAGATCTCGAAAACGGCCGGGCCGATTGCACCCAAATTTTTCACACCGCTCTAGACGGGCGAATAGGGTGCCGTGCACGTCAGTTTTTAGCACACCCACTCCGGTCTGCACGTGCAAGGCTCATATCCTCTCGTTTGGCGGGTGGCGTTTTTGCGGCGTTACAGAGGTGCTTGCTCAAACAACCTGCGGTCCCGCGATGCGGAGCCCATGCGAATCCCATCTCCCACACTTTTTGTGATTTTCCATGACAGGTTGGATGATGATGTAAATAATAAACCAAATTATTACAAATGCATTCAAATATATTCAAAAAGACACACATTTGACAAAAAGACACATGTGTGTCTTTTTGAATATATTTGAATGCATTTGTAATAATTTGGTTTATTATTTACATCATCATCCAACTTTTTGTGATGGCATCAATGTGAAGTTTGAATGCGGATATCTCGAAAACTAGGACGAATTTCGGGAAACGGACTTCAGGGTAGGTCATAGGTGGGTCAGGTCTACTGAAAACCGTTTTAAACCGAAAACCGTAAAAAGGTGGCACTTTAACGACGGGCGGGACAACATGTTGTACCTCACCTTTGGACAGCCAATCGTCGTTGGTTTTGCTATTAGTCAAAAAGTGTTGTTTAACTCTACAGCATTTTAGGCGCAATTTCAAAAAGTTAAAGACCAAATTCAAAACGTTCACGTGCATTCTGAATGTAAACTTTTTGAATTTGGTCTTTAAATTTTTGAAATTGCGCCTAAAAAGGTGTAGTGATGTTGAAAAGACATGGTTGTCTCAATTCAGGTTGTCTCCATTCATGGTTGTCTTCATTGTCTCCAAATATACCACAGTTACATGCAGTTTGATACCTACTTGCACTCCATACTTAACCATGACAGCGGAACATCGGGTACTAATTTCTTATTTCACTGAAATATTTTAACGACGTATAATTATTACGGAGCGAGCGAAGCGAGCGTAGTCTTTCCTTAGATTAACGGAAATTTCTGAGTATGAGCGGCCGGCCGGCCGGCCGGCCGTGGTCACGCTTCTGCGAGGCTTATATCTCAGCAACCACTTGACCGATTTACATGCGGTAATTTTTGTAGGGTAGCTTCATTCCTTCTACCAAGTATTGGACTATTCCCGATGCATGTGGGTGACCCCTTATGCACGTGCCACGTGCAAAACGAAGAGGTGTCACTTTTGTAATTGTTGCAATATCTCGGTAACTACTTGGCCGATTGCGCTGAAAGTTGGCATGTAGGTAGGCACCCACTAGGCACTGCATATACATGTGCCAGAGTTGGGGTGCTGCTGCACGTGCGCACGTGCAGGGGTCGTTTCCAGATCTCGAGAACGGCTGGACCGATTGCGCTCAAATTTGGTACACGGTTAGGGACCGGTTAGTAGGGTGCCGTGCACAAGTCAGTTGGGACCCATTTTGCACGTGCGCACGTGCAGGGTGCCGCTTCCAGATCTCGAGAACGGCTGGGCCGATTGTACCCAAATTTGGCACATCGCTAGAGACCAGTTAGTAGGGTGCCGTGCACAAGTCAGTTGGAGGTACCCCCTCGCAATTTCGCACGTGCAAGGCTCACCCTCTCGCTCGCTCCGTAAGTCGCCCCAAAAGGCGTTATACTGGTGAATATAATAAGAGATATTAACCTTACTCTCATATTAGCCAAAATATATAAAATTTCAAAAAGACAAAATACAGTTTCGGGAGCTTTCGGCTTTGCGCCTTTATCAACCGTTATGTATTGTTTATTTCATTTCCGTCACAAACTTGCATGGAACAGAAAATTCGAATTGGTACGAACATTATTACGGAGCGAGCGAAGCGAGCGTAGTCTTTCCTTAGATTAACGGAAATTTCTGAGTATGAGCGGCCGGCCGGCCGGCCGTGCGGACGCTTTTGCGAGGCTTATATCTCAGCAACCACTTGACCGATTTACATGCGGTAAATTTTGTAGGGTAGCTTCATTCCTTCTACCAAGTATTGGACTATTCCCGATGCATGTGGATGACCCCTTATGCACGTGCCACGTGCAAAACGAAGAGGTGTCAGTTTTGTAATTGTTGCAATATCTCGGTAACTACTTGGCCGATTGCGCTCAAAGTTGGCATGTAGGTAGGCACCCACTAGGCACTGCATATCCATGTGCCAGAGTTGGGGTGCTGCTGCACGTGCGCACGTGCAGGGGTCGATTCCAGATCTCGAGAACGGCTGCACCGATTGCGCTCAAATTTGGTACACAGTTAGGGACCGGTTAGTAGGGTGCCGTGCACAAGTCAGTTGGGACCCATTTTGCACGTGCGCACGTGCAGGGTGCCGCTTCCAGATCTCGAGAACGGCTGGGCCGATTGTGCCCAAATTTGGCACATCGCTAGAGACCGGTTAGTAGGGTGCCGTGCACGAGTCAGTTGGAGGTACCCCCTCGCAATTTCGCACGTGCAAGGCCCACCCTTTCGCTCGCTCCGTTAGTCGCCCCAAAAGGCGTTATACTGGTTATATTCATAATGTCTCTCAAAACTGTGCTAAAAACCATTCAAGACGTATAATTATTTTGTAACTATGCACCACGTTTAGTTGTAAGAGTGTATCGTACTACGCAAACGTACTACGCATCGTACTACGATTTTGAGAGTGAAAAGAAATCGGGAAGAAGCGAAGAATCGTCTCCAGATACTGTAGATGGCATAGCCAGCTACTGTACGAACGCGGTTCCTTGTTTCTCTCCTAGGTTTCCTATACGTTTATTTGTACGATATGCATTGATGCCAACTGACTGCAATATTCTTTTTCACGGCAGACGACGAGCTGCTAGCTCTACTTGCCTATGGTTGTGGAACAACCATTGGCACCTTGGCGGATCCGAGAAACGGGGTTCGTCAGGCAGGTGAGGAACTATCGGTGGACGGTGTGGTGGTCTGCCAACTGCCGGCCACCAGGTTGGAGACCGTGGCCCTAATGACGGCCGCCCACGCTGTCTTCTACACAAAGTTCACGGGGCCCTGTAGGGCCCTGTTCGAGATTCTTTACCGGAGTGTGGGATTCGATGTAAACCTATCTGGCTTATCACAGAAGGTGTGGGAGGTTACCCAGGTAGTGTAGAACCAGCATCGGAGATGCCCACTTCGAATGACTGGCGACCTGTGGCTCACCTGTGGTTCAAGTGACTCGTGACTTGTGGCTCACCTGTGGCTCAAGTGACTCGCAACGTGTGGCTCACACTACTGGAGCCTCTGTATTATGGCTAATTCAGCTGCGGCGGTCTCAGTACGCCAATGAGTCTCAGTACGTCTTTCATAGCCCAGATCACGCTCGTTTTATATGCCATCCGTGGCGGTGGTTCTGTGCGCAGATGTTATTCGTTAGCCTCAGTGTTAACCATACACGCTCGTTTTATCTGCCATCCGTGGCGGTGGTTCTGTGCGCAGATGTTATTCGTTAGCCTCAGTGTTAACCATACACGCTCGTTTTATCTGCCATCCGTGGCGGTGGTTCTGTGCGCAGATATTCGTTAGCCTCAGTGTTAACCATACACGCTCGTTTTATCTGCCATCCGTGGCGGTGGTTCTGTGCGCAGATGTTATTCGTTAGCCTCAGTGCTAACCATAACGCCCTTGGGAGTTGTGACCTTGAACGTCCTTCCAGTGATTTCGCATTGCGGCCGGCAGAGACGAAGTTTTGCCTCCCAGTTGAGACACCGCTTCTCAACTAGGAAGCAAAATTACGTCCCTGTCGGCCGCAATGCGCCATCACTGGAAGTGCGTCCAAATTAAGATGTACCTGCTGATGCTCAGGTACCATTCGTTAATCAATTGTTGGTGTTTCAATACATTGTTTAAATGCATTCCTTATTTTACACTTGGTCATAATATTATCACATCACCCCGCATTATCAGGGGTGGTACTTTTACACCGTGGCTTGATTTTACCGGGGAGTTACTCCGGGGTAAAATTATCGAAAAAAGGAGTGCTTTTTGGCATGGCAATATTATTCCCCGAATGGGAGTAATTTTAGTATTAAGTTAATAAAATTATCATCTGGTAAAATTTTATCCAAAGATAACATACTTTTATCCTCCGTCATAAAATTACTCCCTAGCGCGAATAAGATAAGCGTTCGGATACTAAATATATTCTATATGCTAGTTTTATTCCCCAAAACTCCCCATTTTAGGCGCTTATGCCAGGTCATAAAATTATTCGATTGCAGGAGTGCTTTTTGGCATTCTAAAATTAGAAAATGGGGAGTAAGTTTTTTTCAGTGTGCGGTGAGCGGTGGGGTTGCTGTATAGCAAGCTACGCAGATAGTCATATTTTGAGCACTGTTTATTGTTTGTGTTGTGTTGCTAGGTTATTATGTTCTGTGATATCCCTCGTAGAAATTCATTCAGTTTTCTCTTATTTTATCATCGTAACCGAAGGTTTGTTGTCAATAGTTAAAACACTTTTCTTTAGAAATGTGTTTTCTATTGAAAAACAAATCTGAGTTCCCTGTACCTATGTCTGGCGATGTTATGGAAAATTTATTGTGCGGGGAAGTTGTTGAGCCACTTTTTCCACTGCATCATTATAGGAAGATGAAGAAGAGGTATTGTGTCTTGAATTCGCTGGCCTCGCATAAGATTCGCTCCGGTACCATATTTTCAGTTGCCTTATTTCTTTGTCAGACGTGCTGCAGCTATTCCAGTACAGAAAGTGGTAACAGCTGGCCAAAAATCTCAGCTGTATTTCACCTTGCCTGTCACGGTCTAATCTTTCAATTATGCCGCATTGTTACACGCCCGTCTGCAGTATTTATGGAAATCACACCGCCGGCGAAATGATCTTCCAACATGCTTATTTGCAGGTTCCGCCATTCGGGCCTCGGTTCCACCCCTGACTCTGGACGCAGCAGACCGTGCCGATGTCTAGCAGTCGCTGTTCTGTCGGCGTGAGGTCTTTTAAACGCCTCGACATCAATTATATCCGCTCTTGATTTCCATACAATGGCTGCCTTTCTTGGCGGCGCGACGGCCCCGTCGTGGCGGCCCGTCGCTCTGCGCTTGGTGCGCCCCGGCGCCGGGCGACGGTCGGGTGCCACGCCCCTGGGGGTCATGACCTGTCTGCACTAGGCAGGGGCGCCATGAGCTATGGCGTCCGCGTGACTGGCCCACTGTGACGTCACGCCGATAGGGGGTCCGGGGGGGGGTTGCGGCCACATTCAATCGGCCCTTTGTTGCAGGTCGATGAGGTCGTCCGAACAGTCTGATGTCGATTTCAGTGCCACGATGGCTCCCAATGAAGGCAACAAGTCCCGCCCTATGTGACATAGAGTGACGTGTGACACGCCGACGCATCACCCCGGCACAGTACCCCATCCCCAGACCCACATCTACATCCACAGCAGAACGTCAGCCGCCACTCTGCCCCGCTCGGCTCCCCACCTATTGGATACGGGCTCTGGCGGCTTACACTATCACCCATCTCCTAATCTGTGCCCCGCATCCAATTAAGTGACAGAGGGCCCGGGGGCGCGGACGGCCCGCGGCGATGGGGGCAGGGGTGGGGATGGGGCGCCACGAGCAGGTGCTCCGAGGTGCTGCGGGCTGCTCTCGGTTCTCTGCGCTCCGAATCGGTTCCGCGTTGACGCCGGTAATTGGCGCATTGGTCGCGCTCACTTCGAAAATCACGACTTTTTCGCCGGCATTTGCCAGTTGGGTGACGTCGGTGGGCGTGCTGGCTGGAAATCATTCACACAGACTGGCGAGATCAGTGAGCGTGACGCCGGTGGTGACGCGGCGCTTAGTGAAGCGTTTGGCGGCCGGCCAGTGTCAAATGCGCCCGCGACATCTGCCGGCGACGGAACAAGCCGGCGAGACAGCCACACGACTCGTGATGGTGTTTCTCGTCGGGAGAATCCTTTTAGCCGGCGGTATCGGGTTGTATCGGCCGACGACAGGCGCTACTGGGCAGCAGACACTGGTTGGAGGCCTCCGCCGGTCATTGTCCCAACCTCCCGTGCCGCGGACGACTGCTGGGCCCGGTCGTGCATGAGTTCAAAACGCTCCCGGACTTTTCCCCAGTTATGACAGACATCAGGCTGCATCACATCAGCGCCAGATTATAGTCGGTCCCGGAGCAGGCGTCCGGGGAACTTTCCGACTGAGCTGGTGCGCCAAGTGTCTTTTGCGTGAAATGTGGAGAGTTTCGGTGGAATTTCTCAGATTGCTCAGCTCTTTCATTTATTCATGGTCTTCGAATGCCCGATACCGTATATCGCAGTAAATGCGCCTCGGACGATTTCCCGGCCAGCTGCAGGCCGTGCTAGCGGGCCCAGCCGGGCTGCTCAATTTCAACGGGGCCTCCGTATATACCGCCGCTCTTGTGAACAGGGACATTGAACGGAGACGTGCCATTTCGGGCTCACGTGCCTCTTGGCCACTTGATACGGTGCTGCATCTCCCGAGCCTGAATAAAACCTCGTAAAAGTCAATTTGAAGTGTGTCTGCTGTTGGTTTGGGGCTCCGGTTTCCACTGCAGTTTGCGGTCGAGTGGTGCCAGGCCGATCAGACAAAGTTGGGACGCTATCTGACAACGGCAGAGGCCCGGCCAGCCTCCTTCGAGGAGCTGGTCTGAAATGCAGAGAGCGAGCTCTATTCCCAACAAGCCGACCTCTGTCGAACGATTCTCAGATTCAACAGCATCTTGTAGTTACCAATGGATCTTTGCATAATGATTTTACTAAGAAGATATTTTGAAGAATGCTGAACAAAGAGAATGTGCGAACGTGCAGCTACATCTCAATGATGCATGTGCTCTTTTTATGTACAAACTACAACTTGAATATTATCTTCCTTCTTGCCAATATACACGTATCTATGCCTGATACCATCACCATCACATTTACATCTTCATCCTTATACATATCCCCTAATTATCACCCGCCGCAAAGAAACAGACATAATCACAGCCTCACAACTTGTGCCGCTGACACGACCGCGCGCGCAAAGCACGCCGCAAAACACACTCTGCGCGTCTGCATATGGTGTCAAATTGCGGCCGCGGCCGTCACGCCTGGCCATTGTTCTGGGTTCTGTACGTGCGTGGTGCACGACCACGTGCTGAGGCTGGAGAGCCACCTGAGGCCGTCTCTCGCCGACGGAGACTGGTCCCTCACCCTTCCTCCCCGTGTCGTGGTCTCGAGTGCTGATGAGGAGAAAGAAGACACCGTCCGGGTGGCGTTACTTACTATTCAAAGGGTCTCGCCAGCGCAAACCACCAGAGCACTGGTCTCCAGGGCAGAGTACAAGTGGAGACTTGACACGATCTGAATTGAAATGGCTCGGCACTGGAGACAGACTGCGAGATGCAGCTTGTGTTTCAGGGGTTCTTGGACGGTCCTCCTTGCTATTCAGCTCTAAAAACGGCAACATTTGCATTTAACTACGTGGATATTCGAGTTAATGAGAGAGACGGTAGAGGCCTGAACGACAGCAGCTACAGATACCGAGTGGTAACGACAGCTTCAGAGAGATCGGGTTTATCGAGACTGACAGCGGAGACTGACAAACGACAAAGCGACCGGGCGTGGCCACTGGCCTACGGCGTGGGTGTGCCTAGTCCTCCGTAACCACCCGGGTAACCCAGTCGGTCGTATCTGCCCATCCCCAGATACATATGACCGCCTGCCCGACAAGTCGGGGTCCCAGTGCGTCGCAGACAGCCGTGGCGCCGGCCATTCCATTGGCGCTCTCCCGAGCGACCGCCAGACCGGCCGGCCGGCGGCGGCGCGCGGCACTCTGGCGCCTTGTGCATCGTGCAATGTGCAATGTGCACGGTCAGAGAGTGGGAGAGTGGGTGGCCTTGCCGCTATGACAGCCCCCGGCCGACCCTCGCCGCTGGTCAGGAGCGGTCTCCCCTAGGTGATTTGATGTCCAAGATCGGCAATGGGACGTCATATCTGCCGTCACGTCATAGTTCAACATCACGTCATGGTTCTTTGTGGTGCTTTGACATGCATTCAATCAAACTATTTCGTCGTGTCGCAGCTATGAGATTCCATATAAATAACTACAGTTTCAAATATCTTTCCACTGATGTGGTATGTAAGCATCACGACCGTCGTGCAGAAGCAGATCATATCGTAATTTTACATGTCTTCATGACGTTGACGGATAACTATGAGTGTTGATACATTACTTACAATTTCAAAACTCTGAAGAGGTTCTCCAATTAGATGTCGGTGCCCGTTGTCGGCACGGAGCAGGTGGGGCGAGTGCAGTGACGTTGGCTGGACAATGGCCGATTATTTCGCCCCGGGGTGTAATGCCCTCTGATGGGCGTCCATCAGTGCCGCGGCTGATCTTATCTGCCCCCGGTCTGGACTGTTCGTCCGCCGGCGGCACATTATCCTCAAACACACACACCGGGCTCCCTCCACCTGGAGCAGCGTCCCCCTGTCGGCCAACCAACACGAAAAACAGACACACGGACGCGCGTGCCGCCCTTCCAGCCGCCGCCAGTCTTTGTTTGTCGACAACAAAATGGCTGGTGGCTGCGGCCATGTGTGGAAGACCGGACGTGGACGGGGGCGTCGCCGACGTTCGACGTAAACGACGCCCGACGTTGCCGACGTCCGGTGGAGGTGACGCTGAGGTCGTCCCGGCGTCACGTCACGGGTGCGGCTGGCCAGGGTGACCGTCCCCGTCACGCTCCCTGCGCGCGGTGCGCTGGAAGCAAGACATTCACGCTTGCGGCTGTGACAGGACATGACAGGGCATGACAGCGGCGAGTGCCGCGGCAGAACGGCCCGGCACCTGCTGTTTGTATCCTGACCGGTCGCTGTGCCGCCGCAGCCGGTGTCCATTGGCGGCGACTCGCGGCCGCTGGTGTTGTGCTGTTGCTAGGGCCGGCAGTGAAGGAGGAAAATTCCGGACCGATCGGGTCCTGTCAGTAGCTGCCGCCGGTTGTGCAGCGATATATACCAGCTGAATGCAACGCGGCGTTACGCAAGGAACAACAACGCGACACCCGTTGTGGTGAATGCCAGCGCCCAGACGCTCGCTATACTGATGCATTACTTTCGTTATTTTTTACGGTTATATAGGTCTGTGACACTTGGTGACACTTGGCCGCAGAAACGGCATATAATTTATGCCGTTGCTGTGCCCAGTACCCACCCGCCGCCCCGCCACTCGGACCCAATTCGAACCGGACCAGGCCAGGCCGAACCAGGTTCGGCCGGCCGCCCCGCGCCACCGTGCAGCAGGCAGGCGTCCTGAGACGGCCTTGTCTCTGTCTGCGCGAGCTCTATCCGTCTGCGCTGACCTCGCCGCCTGCCTCTCCCGGACTTGGTGTGGTGCACGGGGTGCACACATGTGCACTGGAGGGACGTGATGCCCTCCGGCGGCAACTGCGGTGGTTTGCCAGACGCTCATGTCTGGGGGGGGCAGGGGCGTGACGGGGGGGGCAGGGGCGTGACGGGGGGGGGGGGCGACGCATGGCGGCGAATAGGGGACACATGGTATAGGATAGGGCTGATGACTGAGGCGGTGGAGGGACGATGCAGGATGGGGATAGCCGTCGCGCTTGGGTAATGCGTATGCGTTGCAGTACAACATTCCAGACTATGGGAATTGGACAAACAATAACAGAAAACTGTGCGGCCAAATTGACAGCCAGCTGTGTCTAGCTATGGTGCACGCCGTGCTGTTGTTTTCTGCAATGCTGGCCGGGACGCGTGCAGTGGTGCCGATGATTCCGGCAGTTTGCTGCAGTTAGTGACGGTGGTGCAGCCGTTGCTGGTGCCAGCACTGCCTCCGCTGCTGCATTCAGAGACACCACAGCACCACTATCGAGCTGGTGACGTCGATCAATGGTGTGCCTGGTGCCAGTGTTTGTGTTGTTTACCAGTGTGACGTGAAGGGTGCATTCGATCGGAACTTATGGCATTGACATGTTGTATGGATGTGACGTTGTTAACTGATCCTGTTTACATGTCTCATGGGGACCCGTGGTGGTTCTTGGCGGCTGAAGCCCGAACATTCAAAGTCTGCATTCTACATTCCCGTTCTACGTGCTTTTTCATTCGTGAACACATTGGGAGCATTCTGAATCTGCTCAGACTCGCACATAACCAGTTGTCAAAAGACAGACAATTTTCCGTTTCAAGTCTTCAAGCGTAAAACAGTCGCAGAATACGTAAGTACCTGATATTGCATGACACCATATGATAATGGATTATTTAATGCTTAATGCCGGACCCGTTTTCATTATAAACGCGACCGCACAGGTGCAAAACACTAGCGTAAGTGTTGGCCTACATTTGCAGTGAATCACTCAATGACAATTCACAAATGTCACGTTCATTTTCCCCACGCAAAAGGTCCATTTTGGTCAATTGCGTCAGATAATCAGTGCCAATGAGTGATGATGACCTTTTGGAGCGCTCGCTTTGTCAAAGTGTTCATGGAACGGTGAATTTGAACCTGTTATTACAGTGAAGCGTGCGTGTAAAATACGCGGCAGCCCGCCAAACACGCTAAGCTGTCATTGAAAGGATGACATTCAGTAACGACCCACAAGGGAAGACCAGTGTCGTTAGCCGTTTTCCATGCTCTCTCTCTCTCTCTCTCTCTCTCTCTCTCTCTCTCTCTCTCTCTCTCTCTCTCTCTCTCTCTCTCTCTCTCTCTCTCTCTCTCTCTCTCTCTCTCTCTCTCTCTCTCTCTCTCTCTCTCTCTCTCTCTCTCTCTCTCTCTCTATCTCCCTCTCTCTCTCTCTCTCTCTATCTCCCTCTCTCCTCTCTCTCTCTCTCTCTTTCTATCTCTCTTTCTGTATCTCCCTGTCTTTCTATCCCCATATGTGCCCTTCTCACGCACACCCATCCACTCACTCACTCTCGTTCTTGGTCCGTAGTCAGGTGGATCACCTCTCCTAATTTACGGCTAATCGTGGCTTTGGGTCCTCCTGAATATCCCCGCAGATACTCTATCCTCCCCTCGCCTCTGCGGTCGATGTGATCGGTCGCAGTAGTCATTACTGCCCCCTCCATCGCTCGTCCCCGCCAGCGACACATTCTTCATCTCAGCGTGCTCTCTCTCTCTCTCTCTCTCTCTCTCTCTCTCTCTCTCTCTCTCTCTCTCTCTCTCTCTCTCTCTCTCTCTCTCTCTCTCTCTCTCTCTCTCTCTCTCTCTCTCTCTCTCTCTCTATCTCTCTCTCTCTCTCTCTCTCTCTCTCTCTCTCTCTCTCTCTCTCTCTCTCTCTCTCTCTCTCTCTCTCTCTCTCTCTCTCTCTCTCTCTCTCTCTCCTCTGTCTCAGACATCTCTCCCCTAGGATCTCATACTTTCTGTTGCTGAGGCGTTTTCTTCCCACAGGATGGAGCTATGCTATGTCCGTCATGTTCATCTCTTTTCATCCGCAGTCATTTTTTCTTCTTCTTCTTGTATCGAACCTCGCTGCCACCTTGTGACGTTTGGACTATGATAACCCCATTGATCTTTTACTTTTCTGCAACCGTTGTTGATTTCTTTGACTTCTTATCTTTATTTTTGTCGCCTCCACTGGTGGTCAAAATCAGGTTTTGTTTCTGGTGAACCGCCATTTTCGGAAACTATAATCCTCATCGAATGTTCTGCTGATGACAGGAAGTCATCTGCAGCCTGTTCTGTTCCTCCTCGGTGCCAAAATAACCAATTCAGCACTTCGGTTGTGTCCGGTTCTGTCTCCTTCCGGCGGCCACTGTCGCCGCCCCTTCCTCCTCTGCCGCCCGCCTCCCCTCTCTGGCCCTCTCCGCCGTCTCGTCGTCTGCGTTTTTGCGGCGACGTCGCCGTCGGGGCGTGGGGGTCGCTTCGCCGCCAGCACTGCGATGATGACCGGCCCGCGGCGGCTCCCTGATGGAACGGCACCGGGAAAAAGCCACTCGGCGCTGCCCCAGGCGGCTCTGAAAACGACAGCGGTGGTCACCAGCCCACCGGCTTGGTTCGGTGTCAGATATATTTGACGTGGTTTTGGAGATAACTGTCTGAGTAAGAATTGAAATATTTAGCAATAGAGGAGTTTGATTGCAATGGCTTCAAGGCCATAATAAAAAAAGCATCGTGCAATTCATTTGTTGGACGTCTTGTATGTTTCTGCAGTTCGTAAAATGTGCTGGGAAATCCCAGGGCACGTCTAAGGAAACCCCATCAAACGCAATGAGCCTGTTGAAGGTGATGCAATTCGTAGTTCTCATATTGACAAGGGGACTTTGATTGAATTCCAGAGAACACCTGCACTTTTCTGGAGCGACATCTTGTATCTGTAAATCCTGGCCAATAGCATCCAGCCTCGTTGCATCTATCCGAATCACCCGGTTCACCAGGGCAACGAGAAGTTCCGTTCGCGTCTCGCCGGCCGCCCGCACAGACTGCCTTTCGAAGCGGCTGCGCCTGAGGGCACTGGGCTGGTTCTTCTCTGACGGCCCGCTCGTAGCTGACGGTTATGTGCCGTCGAGGGTTGCAAGCTGGCAGCCACTGTTGTCGAGAGCCGGCTGAGCAGGCCTGTATCCGGCAGCGCTGACTCGAGGGTCGCGCTGTTCTGAACAGAGGGGTAACGGGGTTGGGGTAGGGCTGAGAAGGAGGGATGGGTTCTAAAGAAGCTGTTCTATGCGGTGTGACGCTCCACCTGTAGTTTGACCGACTGGCTTCCGTCAATTCTCACAGAGTAGGAGAGGCAGGGAGAGGGATGAGACCTCCACGCCTCTCTGATGGTCCTAGCCCGCCCCAACACCCATCGTCTGGCAACCATCTGTCTGTCCCGATCGATACCGCCTGCGGGCATGGCACGACCTGCGGGCGACGTGTCCCCATCCCCTCTGCCCCCCCCCCCACACCACCACCACCACAGCCGACCTCGCCGACAGAGGTGTGGGTATGGGAGTTCCACCTGCTAGATATTGCCCTGGGTGCTCCAGGGCATTGACCACTTGTCGGTCAATCATCGATCAATGATCGGTTATCCGTTAGTCTGGGCCATCCAAATAACTCATGAACTTCATGGCAATGCGTCTATGGGGGGACTACCTTTTTATTATGTGTCAGTTATTTAACGAAAGTGGATTGCGAACGATCAATCACGCATTGCTCTTCTCTCCGAACTTCGGTCACCCACAGCTCAACCACGTCCCATCTGGTCTTAAACGCTCCAACATCAACACAGCTCCCACTATCCCAACTCCACAGTCCACCATATCGACCCCTCTGTCACACATCACCCTCGGGTCGCCATCGCCTCACCTAGGCGTGTGCTCCGTCACCGGCACCGGGGGTTGTCGTGGCACGCGCTGTCGACCCATGGTGCGTGGCTTTTTGCGTGCTGTCGCCGCCCATAGCAAGTCGACCGTGTCGGGGGTGACTGATGGAACGCTCTTTGTTCCCGCCACGCTCCGAGAAACGTCCTGGCGCCGCCCGGGACGGACGGAGTACGGACCGAACGATGGACGGAGTACGGACGGACGGGCGGACGGACGGGCGCATGGGTGGAGAACCTGCCCCGGCCACCCCGGCCGTGGCCGGGGTAACTTTCAGCCTACCACGGCGCGGCCGGGGTAACTTTTCTACTCTTGTAAATCCTAAAAGCTGTCTCCATACGAGAAAAGAAAACTCACGCTCTTCGAGTGTTGACTTCCATGGGCGTAATATTGCAAATCAGGTAGGTATTTACCATTTACTTAACTTGCCATAATCTCCAACCCTAAGACCCGCGTGTGGTCGCCAATGCCAAGATTGCTCTCACATCCTGTTCAGTTTCGAAATTTTGGCGCGCCTTCGGCGCACTTTTTCAAAACTACTGCTTGACCTCATTGCCTTCAACTGACCTGCCACCAACCGCAACCACATCCGTTTATGAGCGTACCCGTCAGGGTGCTCATAAACACCAAGCGGCCATCATGCTTCGAACTCGGACTGTTGTAACCGGGCCGCGTGCTCTCGCCACGCGGAATCCAACGCTCTAGCAACTGAGCTACGAGACCGGGACCGGTCGATATTCCTGGATCGACTCCCTGTTTGTATTATAAGAGCCGCCCAACATTGAAAAAGGCTACGCCCGTGGATGTCAGTGACCTATTTTAGTGCTTTGCTTGGTTCGATCTGTCAATTTCTCTGTAAAGCTTCTACTATGGTGAGTTGTCTTTTTGTAGCTATTTTGAGACACAATAAAAAGCTGAAAACGCAACATTTAGGTACTCAAAATGGCATATGGTTTGGTTTGGGTTCGGTGTGAAATTGGAAGTTTAAGTAAAAAGAAATAATAATTTAAAAGGAAATTGCCTTTTCGATCATTCCAAAAATGTTATGAATAATACGGTGTCGGATACAACGCTCATCCTTGAGCAAACACAGCATCCTATTCCATGCGTCAGAATAGGGGTTTGATGATGACCGTTGAGAACAACGTGAGTATATCGTCTTCCCGCGACTATCGGTCGCCGGCCGGGGTAACTTTTTCAAAGATTCTCCACCCATGGACGGGCGGACGGACGAGCGGACGGACGGACGGACGGACGGACGGAGTACGGACCGAACGATGGACGGAGTACGGACGGACGGACAGACGGACGGACGGACGGACGAGCGGACGGGCGGACAGCATAGAATCAGTTGTAGTGTCCCTGCGGTGGGCAGTGGAAAGAAAGCTAGAGGACTGTCAACTAAAGGGAGGAATCTATGAATTGATTGTTTTGCTGATGGATTGGGAAACTAACTTGTGGATAAACTGGAATGGATGGAATGGCTTACCGAGGTGGGTGGCCTGGCAGATCCTTATAAAACAGACGATCAATTCACGATTATTGATGTACGAGTAGAAGCCGGAAGGGATGGCAGGATAATCGGACGGACTGACCGAACGACTGGTCATTTTAAACGTCAACAGGTCTACAGCGATTTTGCTGTAGCGGTTGTCAATAAGGTCACTGTTTGAACTTTGCTGTTCTTGCATCCGTGTTGTTCCCACTCCGCTCCAACTTCCATCTCCCATTCTCCATCCTCGGTCCTCCGTTCGTTCCTCCAGCGTGCCGCCGGCAGACTTAAAAGCACCAGATCTCGGTCCAAACTCGGTCGCAATATCACCTCACCTCGCAAATCCCGCGCCGGCCGGGCCGTCGCCCCAACCTCCTCAGGCCAACACCTCAGGTCGCCGGTCTATTATTCTCTGACACTATTATTATCACTCTACCGGCGGGGCCGCCTCCACCGCCGCCGCTGCCGCCTCGTCCCGCCCGGCCGACTTCTGAGGCGAGACGCCTCCGGCTTATGCAAGGCGGCGGCGGCGGCGGCGGCCCCAGGGGAGATGGTCGAATTTGTCGCCAGATTGTGTTGGGCCTAGGCGCCGCCGCAGTCAGATGCCGACTGAGGGACATGATACACGGGAATTGGCGCAGAAATGTCGTGGGAGGAAATATAAACGGACGGGGGACTTTGCAGGTAGATGGAGTCACGCAAGTGCAAGGAAATAGCACACCGAAATGGGTTTGTTATGTGGTTTACATTGTGGCTGAAAGTCGTGATGAATTACATACGTGACATGTTTAGTGGATGTAGTTAGCAGAATGCGCAGTGCATAAAATATTGTCGCGAGTATTCCTCGCTAACAGTGGGCCATTGAAGTAATTGAGCCATGTTTTTGCTCACTACCGCAGCGCGGACTGTCAACGAGCGCCGAAATGGAATGCGCATCGGCCTTTGTTTGGCTGGCACCGTCGAATTAGAGCGTGGATTATACCCGGCGGTGTTAGGGACGCCTGCAATTAGCGATAGAGGCGGCGTCCTGCTGGGCGAGTCTACTTTGTGTTGCAAGCCCTATTTGTGTCATATTAAGCCCACAGAACATGAGGCCCACAATGAATGTTCCTTTGTTTGCGACAATGGCGGTGGCACCGATCCGAACGCCCGTCGTACCGCTTTGGGCTGATGCTGCTAGCTTTGATACCGCACGCGGAAGTCGAGTGTTGGTTCGTTGCAGCCTCAAAGTGGTCGCTTATGTGCTTGTGTTTGTGCGTTTTGTTTGGCCTTTGTTCTCTTGACAGTGAGGTGGCTACGCTAATGTTTGCGGTGTTGTTGAAGACTCTTTCTCTCATGCCTAGATCCTGCACTTGACTTAAGTGGCGTGCATACATACAATGTGTAATATGTGTCTGGCTCTCAATCACTCAACTATAAAAAGGAATAAAACATTCTTCATTTAAAACTACACCATGCGACATCCAGTTGCGACCAATGCTGTTGATAAGTTAGTAAGTTGGTAAACGCCACTGACCTTCTTATTCAGACAATTAATTATGTGCTCTTTGTTTCCAGATATCTGAATGATGGCAGCATAGCAGAACTCGGCACCAGAAATGAAACACTCTCCCAGGAGGAATACAACAGAAGGTATGTTGAAAGAAGGAAGCAGCATGTCATTCATGGTAACGACAAGCATGGCAGCGAAAGGCTAGAAAATTGCGGTTACGGATGATTCGAGACTGGGGTAACTCGGAAATGGCGGCTCGAAAACGAAGTATTTCGCGTTTCGAGAAAAGGACAACACGTGGCTCAATTCCAGGATATGCACGGCTCGAGACCGGGATAAGTCACGTCTCACGCAGGATAACCCAGGCGGGCGTGGTTCAGGGATGATCTCCCCAACCCGCGCCCTGATTGAATAATGCGCCTTTGGCTGTGACAGCGCCGGAATTGAGCAGCCCAGAGCTGCGACGGCCGGCGGGCTGCCCCGGGCGTGACCGCCGCGCCGGAGCCGACCGGCCAGGGTAAACAGCTCGATCGGCCAGCCGCCGCAGCTCGGGGAGTCTGAGCGGCTCCGCGCGCAGCCCGTCATACGTGACAGGCGTTTTGACATTTCAAAAGTGCTGCAAAAGCCGAGCTACTCGCGTTCTGGACGGTCAGCTCGAAGTTTTAATAGTTTCACCAGAACACCATGAATCGTCATCTGACAGTGGCCAGCGCTCGGAATAAATTACATCCTTCGAGATCATATGAGTGCTCTCTGAGGCACTGGCGGCGCCTTAGCATGGCCAGCCCATATAACTGCATTGGATGACGTGCCAAAGTGACCATTATCATCACTTATTTTGTCTGTCAGTCACCATTAGGGTCATATATTTCAATAGCGACCGAACGCTGCACCTGCCTCATACTCAATGATTGTGGTTATCAACGCCTGGTACGATGGCTTGCATTTGTCTGCACGTTTGATGCGATGAAAGCTCAAGTTCGAGTGATGATGTAAGCACGGACCGGCATCGTAAAAGAGGAGCGCATCCGCGTGGAGACCGTTCTGATTGGCAAGAAAACGCCCTTGCACTGCGATTCATTGTCAGATTTTCCAGTCAGCGCATAACTCATCCAGTTCTGAGGCCCGGGATCGTGACAGTATAATTACGCTAAGCGATCACCGCTCGTACGGAATGACTGTACAGTGTTCACAGCCCGGTACAGTCGCCACTTGTCGGCCAACCTAACGTCCACCAACGGCCTCCTAACGTCCACCAACGAAATTCCAGCAACCAGCCTCCTAATGCGGAGCTGGCAGTGGGAGTGATAACTGGCTGCGAAAAGCATCTCTCCTTGGTTGCAACAACGCGCATCTATGAACATCGTTGTTATGCATGAACAGTTCTTTTCCAGGTTATCTATGTACTCAAAACTCAGTTCGTCATACTTTATTTTGAATTATCAGGAGCGGAGTGGGGGCGTTAAACTCTGAAAAATCATGCTTGTTTTAGCCTCCAACGCCTAACATTAACATCACTTAACATTAACATTACTTTGCCTGGGCTTGGTGCGTTTTGAAGAGCTCATTTTCCTTCTTGCTCATCACCTCATTTTAGAGTCGCTCTCCCGGGAGATCCACAGCGTCGTCGCTGCCCTCGTCGTCATCGTCGTCGCCGTCGACAGGTGTCTGTCGTCGCCGACGGGCGTGTCGGCTGGGTGTCGCCGGCGGCACCAATCGCACTAATGGTCCGGCGGGATTCCCTAATGTCATGTGCCCCCGGGCCCGTCCCGACTGCCGTCTGGTGCCCGTTCAGCTGACCCCAGGAAGACCGGGTCGGGTCTGCAAGAAAGACTCGGGTCTGGGGGTTGTAGGGTGCGATACTGAATCTCACCTCGTGTGGCCTCATGTAACGTGGCATGGTGAGCCAGTGTGATTGGAAATAATCCGATTCGATCTAGCCTGACCTGACCTGACAGTCGACTTTGGTACTCAGGATCTGTTAATCGTCAGTTGCATGTAGGGATAACGAACTTGAACCTTCGTTAGGTGCTCTAACTTTTTTAAAGAAAATAAAAACTTTCCTTCAATTAGGTAATCAAATGAGAGGCACTAAATCTGTCAGATACGGGAACAATGATGCTCTATATTATTACTATCGGTTTGTGTGCAAACGGTGCAAGGTGCCCCAATTCGCTGCACCAAACACGAATCCTATCCCGAAATGGAAGCACCCTCAGTTTGTTTTTTCAATAGAAAAACACAATTCTAAAGAATAGTGTTTGTCTAATGAAGAAACAACCTTCGGGTATTACACTTATCTGCAAATTTAGAATCTAACACTCAATGTCATATAAAGAAGACCCATAGCTTATTTTTATCGTAAATACATTTTCTCCTAAAAAGTGTTTTTCTCTGAACATACTGCTTATGCATAGCGAGGATACATTGCAATGTACACTGGGCAGATTCGTTCCATTTCATGACTTGAACTTTGGGAATCGCTCAATACCGGTCTCAGCCTCACTCATGGGATCCGCGTTTCTTGCATACGAAGAGACTCGTGAAAGGTCAAGCTACTTATCGATCCATAATCCTTGTTTGGACATTGCTATGCTGTGTTTTGTTGTCCCTCTTTGCGTGTTTCGGTCGCGTCGTAAGACATACGACATTGTGGGCACAAAGACAAAAGTACGGCGAAGGCACGAAAAAGACGAAGACAGAAGTTCAATCGATTTTACTGTTGTTTAGAAGAATTTTACTGTTTTAGAAGTCTGTGCCTAAGTGATTTCCAGACACAGTAAACACACATCACATACGGTTCAGCATTCAACACTCGTTGCAAGGCCTACTTGCCTCCCTCGTCACACATAGGATCAGTCTATAAAATGATTGAATCTTTACGGCCGTGCTGACTTGATATTTACCCAACGGGCCCAAATGTCGACCCGGCATACATTTTTAAATGAGGACGAGCACCGGCTGAGCCGACTACGGGCCATCCGGGCGTTCGCTGCTGCTGGTCGCAGCGATACCGCTCAACGCTAGCTAGGCGGGTAATCCATAATGGATTTGGAGCGATTGAGCGCTTTCACCGCTCCCCCATTCTACCCAATGATGAATGCGGGTCATGCATTTTTGTATCCTTTCCGGTAACATGCAATTACCTCCATCCCACCGGTAATCTGTAAGCCACCCTCAGTGCCGCTGTGAATTATATCGTGTTGGAACCAGATGATAACAATGGTGCTACAGAGCCGCTCAAAGCTCGTCGTACAAAGCTCACAGGCGATCACAACGTGACGCTATCGTTCATCGCTTGACCCTTGCCGCTCACTTGTGTGCTCTAAAGTGTTTGCGATCAAAAGGGTTGTGGGAACTCCCGACAGCGTCAGCGTCACTGGCGAGATAAATTCGCCTAAATGATAATGGAGTCGTAAATAATGCTTGATAATCGTCACTGGGTATCAAATTTGATTTGTAGCGCGTCGGATGGCCCTTACGTGAGAACTAAACGCCGAGATGAGATGTGAAATAATAACCCAACTGCGAGAGAATACAGCAAATTAAGTTGTTGTGCCAGAATTGCTGGAGCGGGTTGGCTCAGTTTGTAGTTCATGTTCTCATGATACCAAAAGACCCACCCGGAACTAGTTTCACTGAGAATAAATGATGCAGGATTCCGGAGCATGCTTGCTTTCATCACCTTTGAGATAATTTCCGCTTAGAACTACAGAAGTCAGCGGATACGTCAAAGGTTTTGCTAGAAAACAGCGTCAAACATAATTTCTTGGCCATGATTTACAATCGTCTAAACCTCTAAGCGCAGCAGTATTTTCACACTACTTTATGCTCTAGGACATACCTATACTTGCGACTCGCTTCCCAAAAATCAAATCAACGCTAGCTGTTTAGATTCAACCTATCTTGGTATACCGTTTTCAAGTCTGGGCAGCCCTGCTCCGATTTGAGCCCAGCTTCTGCTCCCGCTCGTCCGAACGGCCGTCCGGCTCCGAGGTAACGAGCCTCTCGCGGCTCCCGGAGAGTGGCCGCCGCTCTCGCTGCATTGCAGCACTTGTCTCTCGCTTTATTTACGATGCTTTCTGCCCCCGAACAGAGCTCGGACCAACTTCAAGGCGGTCAGCGTTTTAGCGGCGTGTCCCGGCGATTTCCGAGGGCGGGGTGCGCGCTCGCGGCGTGCCCGGCCCGCCGAGCGCCGTTATGAATTGCGCCCGGTTGCGGTCGCTCGGCGGCGGTTTAGCGCTGACATTAGTTTCGGGGCGAGGCTGGGCGTGGCGGATGAGGCCGGGAGATGTATAGGGCGCCGGCAGGACGGTCGGACATGGAGGCTGGCGGCCAGGAGCGGCGGCGACAAATGGGGACCTGTCACAGCGCGGCGCGCGCCACTTCACCTGGACGGATGGGCCGTGCAGCGCTTATCTGCGTGGGAGTTTGCGGTTGACGGGTCCCATCGGGCCAGTCGTGCATGGCTGTGGATTTACGGCTCGGGTTGTATGTGAGTGTTTGTGTCTTAAGGACAGAAACGTAGAGTCTTGCTGACAGACATGGATGGGTCTGCAAACTTGTGAGATACAGATGCTGCACGATGCATGGTGCAGCCGCCTCTCCATGTAGCGATAAGAGACACAACCGTTGAGGCATCCGACGCAGGGTTAACGAGCGACTACGTCCCATGTTCTTGCCACGGTCCCGCGGGGAATTCATTCTTCTATCACCCCGACAGGCTCGTGGGTCCCTCTGACCACGCCCCAGCGCGCCGCCCCGCCCCCGACTGTGCCCCGCCCGGTGCAGTGGGACGGCCACCGGACTGTGAAGATAGTCGCGTTCCCGGGGGACGTGTTGGCCAGCCAGCTCGGCCGTCCGACTGGCCAACTGATCCCATCTCTCAGGGCCTGCAGTGGCGGCACGCCGGCGCCAACAGCGGCTACTGTCGGCTCATGAAGGTCACCGGGCTCGGCGCCTCGCTGGTCGGCCCGGAGGCCAAATAGAAACGGGAGGAAGATGTACCGACCGGATAACTGCTCCCGAGTTCTCGGGAAAACATTTACTGGAGTTGCTTGGGTCTATCCGTTTCGGGGGAATGACTCGAGTTCTGTGCGGAAATGCAATCTGGAAAGCTTGCTTTAGGATGCTTCGGAGAAATTGTGGTTGATAAATATTTTCCGCCTGTGATTTCAAACCATGCGAACAGGGATCACGAGCATCGTACCGGCTTGTTGACGAAAGATGAAATGTGTGCCAAGTTTCAACATGACTGAGCTGTGATGTTAGTGATCGGATATAGGTAAATTGCGTAACCTGGATGCACAAATACAGTTACTTGAGATAGCGGGCAGCTGTTGTGTCTTCTTTTCAGTATTTTTAACTTCAGTGCAGGTTATGTAAGTTGCTGTTGTCACCACGAACAATACGCAAATCCAAAAACAATTTAGTCTAGGAGACCGGCAAAGTTTGCTGTGTAAAGCTAAGAATACGTGCGTGACAGACTGCGTCATTCGGTAAGAGCTATCTGCAGAAGTCTTCCTGAGGCATCCACTTGCTAATTCCGTTTTATTAGCTCTTATTTCTATTTTCCAAGAACTAACCGGTATGACAATGATCAGCAAACGAGCTCTCTTAGCAATGATTAAAACATTTTCGTAGTTCAGCCATCAAACTTGACTTTCACCCCAACTAATTCCTCTGCAATTCGCCATATCCTGAGCATGTAGTTTCGGCTGCTATCCAGACGCCCATATAAAAAGCTTTCCGCAATGGACATTTCGCAAGAAATGCCCCACGGGGTCGCTCATATGGAAGATTCGCCAACAATGAGGGTGCCCGGAGGTGGCCAGGGCGGACAGGGCGCCGCGTGCTGAGCGAAAATCAATAGTGTCTGCCTCACCGCCCTGTCGGCTGACCGGCCGGGAAGCCGAGGGGCAGAGCGGCAGGCCGCGCCCACCCAGTCGCAAACGATCGTGTCCGGGCACGACCCACTTGCCGGCCGCGTCTGAGCGGTAAGCGGTGTCCCAGGGGACCGGCGGGAGGTCTGGGGGTCACCGACGTTACTGCGAGTGGGGCGACAGGTCAGAGTGGGCAACTGGTGACCGGCGGTCGGCGATGATAGTCCATGGAGAAGATGGACGGAATGTGGTACTGGTGACTCAGGGATTGTTTGGTCGTTTGTTTGTAAGGGGTCTGCGCGGTAGTTCCCGGGCGGTTGGAGCGTGGTCGCGGGGGTACTCCCCTGAGGTTTGTTTGACGCCGTTGCAGTAGGATAGTAGCCACGGAGTGGTGCACTGGTGCAGAAAACTCGGGCACCACCAGCTGAGGTTAGTCTGTTGTTGAAGCGCTGGTACTGCAGAGCGTTGGAAGAGGTGCTGCCGTTTGAGCTGGAAGCAGAGAGAAATCAAATCCCTCGCCGTGATAGCTTCAGTCTGGAGCGACGTCAGAGGCACAAAGGTTTTACATACGAGACTAAAGCTTGTAGGAACGATGAAGCTGTAAAAATCCAACGTAACACTGTCAGATATATAGGGCAGATGGGATAAAAGTGTGAGGTAATTACTAATTTTATCAAGCTTCGTTATTGTAAGAATAAAATAACTGCCTTAGCTCGTAAAGCATCGTTTTCTTTTCTTGCCAAATGTCCCGCGCGGCCAGCAACTATATTGATATGCTGCCACTGCAGCTCATCGTCTTCATTCTTTTCCGGTGTCGTGTAATTTTAGGCTTTGCGGTCACGCTGGTCATTCTTAGGTCTTGTATGCGATCTAATTGCCCCTTATTCAAACCTTCCTGCATTATGAATTATGCATGGCCATCAAGCATCTAAAATGGACTGAAATCCAGGCATGATTTCCGTGACATTTCGAGACCTAGACCCTTAACAGTCTGCCTTGAATTCGACTGCCCGTTTCGTTAAATGCGTAGGTACTTTGGACAGATCACTCTCACTAGGGTTGACTATTAAGTAATGGAAGTGCCTTAAGCAATTAAACGGGTTTGCACGTGCACACATTATTTAGGTGTCATTTCATGCACCGATCTTTTTTCTATCCAATGGTGAAGACCACATGTCCCTAGCTACTTTTTGCTATAAGCTATCGTCGTTTTCCCAAGAAACCTCCCGAACCTGTGGCGCACCACCTGGCAATGGCAAAAGCCGCGCGCCAGCGCCGAGTGCAAGGTCATTAGAGCTCAGTTTGTCGTAGGGAAAAGGCCTACCAATATCAGAAAATTTCTTTTCTAAGTGTATGGAGCGACGCAGCCTCCCCACAGACGATATGTCGGTGGTTTCATCGGTTTGAGAAAGAAAGCGCCGACCAGTCTTCTGGCGGCGTTCCAGGAGTGGGTCAAGACGAGGCTGGAATGGTGTGTGATGCTTGAAGGCGATTATGTGGAGTAGTGTATGCTGTCATTTATCGTGCCAATGTGTATTGTTTTGATGAAAATATAGAAATTGTCCATTGTGTAGCCATAACAATAAGCCAATAAGCTCTGATGACCTCGCGCTGGCGCTTGGCGCGCGATTTTGGCCATTGCCAGACTCCTTTTTCATGGTGCGCCGCAGGTTCGGGTGGTCTCTTGGGAAAACGACGATAACTTGGAGCAAGAAGTAGCTAAGGACATGTGGTCTTCACCATTGGATAGAAAAAACATCGGCGCATGAAATGACACCAAGAAAACATGTGCACGTGCAAAAACGTTTAATTGCTTAAGGCACTTCCATTACTTAATAGTCAACCCTAGTAATTTAAAAATTACGCTTAGGATCGGTTCGATGCTGGCCATTATGCGGCTCTATAAGTCGATGGTTCCTCACCCTCCTACTCCCACCCATCCCTGAAGCCAGCCTCCAGCCCTCACGAACATCAAATTGGACGTGCAGGGCAAACTGACCGGCCGGCCGCCGCTCCGGCCCGCCGTAATCGAAACGGTCGATGTCGGTTGGCCGGTCAGATCCGCCGTAATTGGAACTCGGGGCCGACCTTTCCGTGTGCTCACCCTGTGTGCTGGCTCGTTTGTGCGCTGTTTCTCTGTTTGCTGACCGATTCGCGTTACCCAGGTGATGTGATGAGCGACGATTGCCTGCAGCGGACTTTGGAGACGAATTTGCCCGTTCGGAAATTGCGCTGTGGCATTGAGATGCGCGTTGCGTCGAGCGGTGGTTTACCAGAAAAGGCCATCCGGGTTGTTTCGTGCTAGGGGCGGTCGCCGGGTATTTTGGGCTTGTTGAAGATACGTACCATTGGCTGAGCCTGTGTAAGCTGGGGCTTATGCCGACGACCAGTCGACTGATGATTATAGAGAACTGCGAGCTATATTGGGGCCCAGGGCGTGCTCGGGTGCGGACCAGGCCCTGTCGACTTCATGGCGTCGAACGTCGATCTTGCCCGCTACCTTGGAGTCTTATTGGCGCTGTCGCAAATGAACCTGAACCAACTAACCCACTATTTCTGTCTTTGCAGATGTAAAAGGCAATGGAGACAGTATCGGACGAGCCTTCCAGCCCCTGCACCTATTGAAAACCAGTTATTGATGGCGGTCTACGTGACTGCCATCTACCGACCATGGGACGAAGCTCTTCTGGGAGCGACTGCCACCCTTGACGACCGGCAACCGAGCGGTAAGGAAGGCACCCACTCTGTTAGTTGGCACCGGGCCTAGTTGAGTCACGGAGAGATGCAAACTAAGCACCCCACCACCTCCTGGCGTGCAGTGCCGCGCTCGCCTGCAGTGTGCACCTCTGCGCTGCATCGTGGCCCGGACTATCGCCGTCATCACCATCATTTGTCATTAGGAGCCCCATTAGTGGCCGCCCGGGATGACAGGGGACCCGGCCGACGGGCGCCATCGCTCACACAGCGGCCAATTTCATTGCCGGCCGCGTGCGCCGGTGTTGTACCCGTGCGACAGTCAAACCAATCCATATGTATGGAGGCGGACCCAGCGGCCGGCCAGGCCACCGCCCGAACGGCGACCGACCGCGATCGCGGTACTCGGCACAATGAATAACTCCAATTGTGTGCAAATGGGCAGTGGAGTGGTCGTGAGCTAGTAATTATCGATTCGTGCAACAAAGCAACGCTGACCCCACTTTGAAGTTCAGTGCGTCCAGGAGCTCGACTGAGGTACCGTTTTGCTAGTGCTTAACAATATGGCCTTGCGATGCTTAAGTTAATGGTGGTGCAGTTATAAAGAATATGCAGTTTTAACTTTCACTGTGAAAATGTGTTCCAATATTGTCTGCCATGCTCCATGCTGATGGAACGACCTGACAATCATCATTTTGTGTTTTATCGTGCCTGCCATTTGAAAATGATTTACTCGGCGATTTAATTCATTATACTTTAATTTTCTGCCCTTTCGGACCAAATGAGGAAGTGGTCCCATTCCGACTTATCGGCCTAATCTTGAGAAGTCAGGGTGGAGCCATCGTGAAGCCATTCAGTGGCTCCCGCGTCTCCAGGAAAACTGATCGGAATCCAGGGAGGTTCCCGGCGCCGCTGCCGAGTTTCGTCGATTCCGTGGGTGGGACTCGATCTTTGATTTCCAAACTTCTAAGTATCGCAAAAGGGGGAAATTTCTATCAATTTATCAAATAAATTATTGGCATGCATCGATATTAATAATATTTTGAAACATTGCGTGGGTAGGCTGAACAGCAGCTTCTGCTAGTTCCCTGAAATCATTGACCTCAGCATCTCTGGCATGATATGCTCCTCTCTCCCCTCCCTCCCAACGTTACCAACACCTGTTGCCCGCGGTGGGGGCGGGGGTGGGGGAGGGGGAAAGGTTGGGGGCATAAGCGGGTATTGTGCCGCTGCCCCGTCCCTGTCACCTTTCACGGTTCCACCAGCGTATCAACTCAGTCGATTTTCTACGACTGAGGGCGGCTGCTCTTTCCATCCGTTTGCTGTGTGTTTCTAATGAAAACACCATCAGTTCCGACGCGCACCCCTCCATTTCCGCCGTGAGCGGACGCGTGTCGGTGTGAGGCCGCGTCTAAAAACATGCTCACTCATACGGCAGGGAGACTATTGGTAAGATTCTGCCAGCTTGTACGCTCTGCCAGATGTTTGTCATTCGCCGCAGAATTCGTTTACAAACACAAAGCTCTGCAGCTATGAGCTACCAAACAAAAGCACACCCAACGCTTCTGTGTATGCATGCAGTCTCGATTCTTCTGCTCCCATGAGATCTGACCCTATCGTTTCACCACGGGGCCGCTAGCTGGGACGGCGCGGCCCTCGTAAGAACAATGCCCCCAGCTGAGGTGAGCTCGAGGCGCGTGAGAAGTCATGTCGACGAGACTCGGCCGGCGCCGGACGGCACCTTTTGATGGTTGCTGTGGGTCGAGGCTAGACGTGACGGAGGCAAACTAGCAACACTGGCGGGCATTGTTTCGGCAGGATGTTGAGTGGATGAAGGCAGGTGGTGACTGAGCGTTACAATGTGTAAACGAGGAGTATCTGAACCTCTGTTCCCAATCTGGGCGCCAGACTCTGCAGATCTCTGATGTTTGAGGATCTGCATATGAATCATTCATATGAAATGCTCTACATGTAGTGCCCACGTGCGAGGGCGCTGCGGTCAAGCATAACGGTAGTCATGCTAAGAATAAGCGGCGTTATGTAGAATACTAACGGCACCGCCCACTCATTTCACTCTTGGAAAAGATGTCGACCTTTGCACGAAACCCAATGAGGTGCTAATGTTCCCCCACCCTAGCCGAACCAGCGCTACCTCGCGGTGGGATGAGATCACCTTCTTCCAGGCACACCTCCCGTGCCCCGCGCGAGCGCCGCCCCTTCACTGGACTCGTGGCGGCGCTGCGCCATGTTAATCACGACCGCGCCGTTTCCGTGAACGCCCTCAATGGTACGGTAAATACACGGGCACGGGTGACCGTCTGTCCGGCCTGCAAATGTGCCACGATTTGCATCTGAATCGGCGCACCGATGCGGCGTGACTGGCCGACCGGACCGGGTTCGCGGCGCCGCCTGCCGTCGGTCCACCGGTTATCTGGTCACTGTTCGGGATAGAACGGTGTGGTCACCGGAGTGTGTGTTGTAGGGATGAATTGGGACCGAAAAAAATATCGGAGCGATCCTAGAAATCGCAATAGAGCTCTCTCAAGATGACCGGAGTTTTGGGTGTTACACATTCGTCGGGTTGGGCCACCACCGAAAACGCTGTGACGACGCCTGGCCGAGACAACCCGTTATGAGAGGAGACCGGCAGGCGGGCGCTGAGATAACGACGTTCTGAGGTCATTTCTGTCTGGCGCGAGGCCGGCTTACGTCAGCCAATTGTTAATGTCCCGTTCAGAGTCCGCTGTCATGGTGCTACCATGCAGACGTGGATGTCCCATCAACATGGTGTTTATCGCTACCTAACCATGACCCGCCAATCTAACAATGTTTTGCTCTTCCTTTTCAGGCTGAACATTGGAGACTTCAGTGGTGAATGTGTCTTCCAGCCAGACGAGAATGCAAACGGGGTTATGCAGACCGAAAAGGATCAGCTTTCAATGATAGCTTCCCACTCAGGTCAGTGAAAAATCCAATATTTGAACCATTCCTGCTGTTTAATAACTGTAAATCAAAGTACAAGCATATCTTCTCCCTGTGCCTTCTAAACGACATAGGACCGTCTTTAGAACATCGACGATGCCAAACCCTCACCATTCAATGTGCAATCTTAACAAGACTATCGTTTCATCTGCAGAATCACAATTGCGGGCCGACAACGCGTTCTAAGTCGTTAAGAATTTATTAAATGAGTTAACATTAAAATAATTTTAGTGTTGCATTACTTATGCTGCTGGGCAATTTTTATCCATCTAAATTTGTTATTCGGTTTGTGACCACGTCTGCTCGTCTGTTGTCTTTCCGCCCTGACCGGGATCCCTTTCCTGTAATGATCGCCCGCAGGCCAGTCCGCAGCGTGCGGCCGGAATTCCAATTAGCCTAATGGCACAAGGCCGTTTCGTGCATTTCCGTCCGTCCGCGCCTCGCTCCAAATGTGAAAAAGACGAACTAATAAGCTCCAGGAATGGCGCCGGATGAGACCTCCGAGCACTCGTCACACGACCCCTGCCATCGCCGCCAGACGGTGAAAAATGAATGAACAAAAGTAATGAAATGCCCGAAAAGAGGCAAAACAAAACGAAGTTTGAAACAACCGCGAAATAAAGTAAAAGTATTTGCATTATTGCCCGCTGTTTTCGCGCGAATAGTTCTCAGAACTTTTGCTTTTTATTCTTCTGCGAAAGAAGGGTTGAAAATCTATCCAGCCTAGCAACTGCCCAAAGGCATCCTCTAACTCTCTACGCATGTATGAAAGTTCGCTGTTTTCTTTTTATCATTGGAGTAGCCCTTCTCTTTTTCACATCCCTTGCCATCGCTGCTGACAATACGCCGATGCCAAACCGCTGATGCCAGCTCGCTAACCCTCCCCCCACCCCCACCCTTGCCGTCGCCGGCGGCGGCTGACTGGAGCGTCTGGGAAAATTCGACGGCGCCGTCGGCGATGAAATATTCAGTCCGTCGTCTCCGGCGCCTGTTCCGCCCGGCGAGTGGACGCCGCTTTTCATCTGGCGCCTACGCCGGCGTCCTGCGATAGATAAACTAAATTCCCGCCTGTGAATGCCTGATTGGTATTCATCCGCGTCGAGTAGATCAGAGCGCGCCCTAGTCGCCCGCGGACAGGCGCCGCGAAACCTCCTGAGAAATACGCCTCCCCCTCTGCCCGATGGTCGGTCGGATGTTCTCAACGGCGATCAATAATCTATAACTTCCTGTCGTGTTTTCTCCGGCGTGAATCCATTGGGCGTCAGCTCGGCGACTGCAGCCGAGGACCGGGCAGGCTGTTTTGATTGCAGCCCGGGATCCGACGGAACGGCGATGGTCGCGGCGATACGGCGAGCCATTGCGGCAACCTGTCGCTCGGCTCCTCCCCACTCTACCCACTCTCGCTCCGCGCTCTGCCCCTCTCGCGCTGACGGCAGATTGTGGCCGCTCTCTCAACTACCCTACAAATCAAATTCTGACGTACGCCGGGGAGACTGCGATTCAATTAAGTCGGCCTTATCTGGTCAGTCTCCGGCAGACTGCACAGATGTGAACGACCGCCAGTGCTGCAACCAATATCTTCACTGAGGTGCGATGAAGGCAGAGCGAAATGAGCGGCCATCAAAAGGTGGAAGTTTTCACGCTCACAGAGACAAAGGATGGCTGCCTGCGCGTTTAGTGCTGTCATTTAAGCCATTGGAATTCCAGTAGCACACCTTTAGCTATCGTCAGATTGGTTTTTCAATTATGAAGTTCTTGGAGGTGATGTCATCGTTAACCTTTAAAGGCCGTTGGTAGGTATATCCTAGACAAATGCTAACGAGCCTTGAAGCCAGCTGTAGTACTGTTATCCTTAATCCCTGAATTTTATTATGTATTAGCCTCTTCTGTCATTTAGTAATATCACGTTTCGCTCACTGGGTCCCTGTGCTCGGTTATGCCTAATCAATACCGCAGTGCTGCTCTCAGCATAGGATAGACGGCAGCCAGCACTGCGCTGGGGACCGGCTGATAAGGCCCCAGACGGGGACCCGCCGCCGGGGCGGGGGCGGGGGCGGGGGCGGCTATCAGCTGACATTGTTCAGCTGCCGCCGCCGCCGCCGGAAGTATGGGTATCCGCCCAGATGTGAGCTCGGCGGGACGCGGGTGAGCTGACAGCAGACGACAAAGTACGTACACTCTACTGTAGGCTGTACCTACTTCTAGGCTAGGCAAGAAGGAGTTGAATGAGAAATGTGGATTGCGTTGCGTGATTTCCTGCATGCATTAGTAGGCAGATAATAACTCACAATCAAAATCCACATACAAAAACGTGCGATTCTCTAAATAAAGGCAATTCATCCTGTTATGTCTGTCAGCTGAGTGCAGTATCGGACTAGCTTATAGCTTCACGTGTATCAGGTCAGGCGGATGGACCAGATGCTGCCCTCCTGACATCCGGATGACTCACTCACCCTATGCTGTTGTCCGCAGAGCCCAGCGTCCGGTGTCCAGTGACGTCCCCCTCCTCCCCCCTCGGACCAGCACGTGCTAATCTAGAAATGGCCTCTGGCAATCGATCTGCGCCCCATTACGGTGAGGTGGCTGACCATCCCCGGATACGCCCGCTCTGCACGCTAGGCGGCGCGGAGCGGCTAGATCGGTCGGTCACAGGAGCCATGGTGGACAGTTTGCTCCTGGGGACGGGCTTATAGGGGGCGACTACGGGGTGGGGGGTGATCGAGCCTGTGCAGAAGCGCTTCACTTCTGTAGATGGTAGCAAGCTGAGACAAGTGTAAATCGTAAGGTGATGGCCAGTCACCCGTGTGATCGACTGAAGCACGTGCTTGCGAGGTGGAAAGAACGAAAATGTTAACCAGTAAGTAATTGCGGATGAGTGTTTCCATATAGGAAGGGTAAAGTCATTTCACTGGGTTTTCCTGGTTTTATGTCGAGGACAGCTCAATGTGCAAGTTTGACGAGGATTTTTAGAAGCTGTCCCCGTCGTCTTCCCTCGAAGACCACCTCTGTCCTCTGTCTCAGACCGGCCTGGAATTTTGCTCCACCTGTCATGTTAGAACTAGGTGAGCAAAGCTTCAGGTGTGTCGGAGACAAGATGACGTCATCACGGAGGACTGTGACGTAACGACTGCTAGGGAGCGCTTCACGCAAGAAAGGACCTATCACTCGCCGGCTGCATATCTTCAGCTACCTGATGCATCTTCCTCGACGAACTATACGTCCAATACTACTCGGTTGATTTTTCTCGTGAAGGCAGTCCGTCCACATGGCCGAATACCCGTTGAATTGGGCTCCTTTTAGCCCCCTGGTCTTTGTCAAACCTGTGTATACTAAAGGTGAGCAAAGAATCAGGGGGTTTAGACGGAGTCTGTTCGCTACACGAAGAGGCGGGATGAACAACGATTGTTTTCAGCTGGTCAGCAATGTCGGAACGGCGTATTTAAGCATTTGCTACGTCCGTCTCAATGCCAACTTCAGTGCATGTGCTCCCCTGATGGCTTCCGCGAAGCTGGCTACAGAGCTACGTCATGCTCATAAATAATCAAGATGGAGCGCCTGATACATAGTCCCAACTATTTTTCAACCTCAGCCACTGAGCTTTTCTAGGCCACTATCGGAAATACCCTGCTTAGAACAAAGCTCTCCACTCATGGGATAACCTTTCTGGCTATATATAAATATGCAATGTCTTGACTTCCCGGTTCTTCTACTGTGCTGAACAATCATTGAACTTGAGCTTCTCGGCTGCTTGTATTCACTTTGGGAATGCAATGCTTAGCAACTGTTTAGCCGCGCTATGTATAATTCCTGTCGACGGATTGAGGACAATCAAAGCAGCACTGCAGCAGAACCGCCATTAAAATTCCCGTCGACACTGCCTGCCTCCAACCCACGCCACATATGGCACACTTCTCACGAACGGTGACTAAATTTACCTCGAATCTTCTGCGAACTGTCGTGTGCCCACGTTTAGTCACGGCACATGAACTTACCTTCAATCAGCGCTGGGCTTCATACACCGCCCCCGAACTTTGACACCGTAGCGCCGCGCCGCCACGGCCGCCGCTTGCTCCCACTGACGACGCGAGCGGGCCGTTTATGGAGTGAGCCCGTGCAGTTGGTGCTGAGGGTTCTCGGCCCTATTCTGGCCGCTGGCCGCCGCCGTTTACGAGGGCGTTACACGGCCGCGGTGGCCGTGTTGTGGCGACTTTGTAGCGGCGTAAAGCCCGTCTGCGGCCGGGTGCGCGTGGTGCGGCCGCCGCTAACGTCTCACCGCCCGTTTATGGGGGCCCGGCAGTCGGCGGCGTGTCAGCGGCTGCAGTCAGCGCCTGCTGGTCAGAGATTCAGCGACTGCTGTCTGATATTCAGCTATCAGCAGTGCAGTCAGAGGCTGCAGTCAGTGACTGCTGGTCCGATATTCGGCAGAGCATTCAACATCTGGCAGTAAGCGAATCAGCGCACAGGCCTTCATTTGATCACCAGGCGGCAGTTGTAGGCACAGTGCCGAACATCTAAAGCCAGACGAATTGTTTGGTTATAATTTAGTCCATAATCACCTAACCGTTGCAAGGAGAAGAGCACAGGCTTTGTGCTGAGAAGGCTCTGCAAACTAGCCTGTATGTGTTACTAGGGTGACGCCGGAGGCTGTGCGACATGTCATCTCACACAGTTTGTTATGGTTTAGATAGTGCGTTGATAACTGTAAACGACATCGCTGATTATTTTGCGGCAGTGTTTTTCATCATTTAACAAGCACTTGTAACAAGCGGATTTGTGAAACTGAGCCACAAAAAAAAATACTAAGCAACGCGGACCACCCATCGCCAACCGACAAATATGCTGTTCTGCTAGGAAGGTATGCTTCAGCCGTTGCCACTAGGTGTCACTAGTAGTGAGCGCCTGCATCTATGCTGTACCGCCGAACAGCTGCGTGCGTTTGATCAAGTGATGGCGCCCAGCGATGCTGCGTTATCGCTTTGGTCCGAATGTGATAAAAGTGAAATGACGAGGGTTTGGTATGCATGCTGCGAAATTTCAAGTGCATGCTAGACAATAAATACCAGCGTAGAAGCGTCATTTCGACGCACTCAAAGATAAAAGACAAGCGAGGATCATCAAAATAAGCGCCAAACTAAATGTAGTTTCAAAATGAAATGTTAATATCTTTCAAACTTGACATTCCTTGCAAAACAGTTATCATTCCTCTTAGTTATCAGAGTAAGTTATCGCGCGGTCTAATGGAATAAATATAGATGTCATAACATTCCTGGCCGGCGCCTGTATAGCGGCAGCACATCAGCAATGTCCTGTCACGGGCAGCCAGCGCCGCTACCGCCGCGGAGTGGATTAATCGCCGGCACATGTGTCATATATCGGCTGCCGGGTGGCGGCGGCCCGCACCACAGTCTGATGGGCTATCGGGCAGCGCGCCTAACTACCCCTCCGTGTGCCGCAGCCTGTAGATGACGGTATGGGCCGGGGTAAGAGCAAGTTGCGCTGTTGGAAGCGAGCTTCTTTTGTTGTCTGGTCTGAGGGACTGTGTACAAAGTTGTGCAAAACGTTACGCTTATAACGAATAACAAAATCTAAAATTGAGCAGTTCACTTCTCAGGCATCATGATCTGCTAACGGAAATCGGGATATGCGAGAAAAACATAAAACTAGTGCACTTTATCACATCATGCAGCTCATCTCTGTTTCTTATTGTAATTGGCTACAACTGTTTTTACCAGCTGCAGTCCGCAACTTATAGGAATATCTGGTATCTGGCGCCCAAGTAACTTCAGCCTTTCTCTCAAGCTGCGTTCCAGTGATACAAAAAAGTCAGCGCTCCGAACTTTGTTGACAATTTGCCAGTCAGCTTCTGCCAAGGGAGGCACCTCATTGGTTATTTTAATACCACCGCCCGTTAATTTAATCTCAACACGCGCCATAAACCTCCACGAATAGCCCTTGATCCCTCTCCGTGGTGCATTTTGCGGCAGGCTCAATGTTTCGGATAAAACTTGCACCAAGACTGTCCATAAACTAAGCGCTACCGCTCGGGTCGTCTCGTAAATACGGGCCACATTTCGACGGGGCGCGCCGTCTCGACGCACGGTGGCCAAATGTCGAGGATTTCCGCGAGCTAACGGAGATAGCGAGCCAACTTCCGGCCAAGTGTGTGATGATGAGCTATTAGCAGATACGGACCGGAAATGGTGTTCAATTACTGAACGGATACCGCCGGAGCCGACTTCTGCGCGGGACGAGCGACATTATCAGCGCGGCTAGCTGTGCTGATAAATACGACAGGCCGGTGTATCTTTTCTTCCAGAGAGGATAAAGTAGAAGGGACTAGTATATCTTTCTTCCGGAGAGGATATGTCTGTGTGGCCTGTAGTAGGCGGACGGGTGGTTTTTCTGCGGGACAGGGGGCGGGGGCTGGTCTTTTCTCCGCGACAGGGGGCGGGGCTGGGACGATAGCTGGATGGGGCGGCCCGAGGCCACTGTCTGTGACACAGACGGATGACGGCGAAGCGATGCTAGTTTGGGATCCTGATGTACCGCTGTCGCGACTGATCTGGACGGGGGCTGGCCACTATCTACATATTTACTCAGTGGTAGCGGCAGTGGCAGCATCAGTTTAGGAAACAACGGCTAAATACTCAAATATGTTTCAGCAAAGACAGTCATTAACCTTGCATGTTCATTCTACAATTGCGGAAACATTAGACTGAAGCATAAATGATCCATTCCAGATTTAAAAGATGGCGGGTTACGCCTCTAAATGGTCCGTGTAAATGCTCACTGTTTTCCCATGCGAAAAACAATTGTCTATGGTTGAATAATGAATATATTCAGTTCTTACCATTCCGTCACAATCGTATTCGATGCGTACCTAATGCAGGCCATATCTAATCGAAACATCATGGTAAGTGAAAACAGACTTTTATGAGAATCTGACCAGTTGTACTGCCAATGTTACACAGTCGTTACATGAAGTTATGATCAGTGTTCAGCAATCTAAGTTTCATCACTTTGAATATTTTTGTCGTTTTATTGCTTGCCAACGCGGCGCATAAATTCAACTCAACAAGCCCTCTTCTGACATTTATTTGCCACTTCCTCGTCCCCATTATAATGTGCTACAAAAGCCGTGCTCGGTGAACTGTTTCACCTGTCAAGGACAGATGCATCTGTTACTAAAATTAGCCTTATATTAGCCTCAAGATTACAAGTGCAGCAGACATTCTATTTTGTTTACCCTTGCATGATTCATGCCAGTGCCGTGAGGTTAGTGCATACAACAAAAACTGAACATTTTCTTTGTACCGCCGCATTCCAAACCATTAATGTAATAAGCCATGACTCGTTTTATGAGCGCTATTTTTAGCCCTGGTTCACCAGCCATGCTACTCATGTTCGGCGTCTTGACCAGCACATGTTGTGACGTCTCGTAAAGTTGATACCGCAACAGACGAGCACAGCTTCCTGTTGTTGCGAAGATTTTTGCAACCGACACCATCTGTCAATCATTTCTGCTGGCATTGGTGTGCAACATGATCCTGTAGTTAGGAGACCAAACTGCATGGCTGCAAGTGAACGAATTCAGTCAGTAGCGAGTAGCGACGTTTGCTTGCACTGAGCATGAACTTGTCAACATTCCACAGAAGCGGAACGGTGCGCTGGCAGACTGACGAACCAATCACTTTTCGCTGGCATATGGGGCCTCTCCGGCAAATATGCGGACACCAGCGAATAGCGAGCGCCATTGCGACGTTATCTTCTTATTAACCCAATACTGCATGTAATGTTGCATTCGTACCAAACTTCAGGCTCCACATCAAACAGAACCTGGCACACATAGTTTTATCAACTGCAACATCAGTTATCTGCTCAACTACAAGACTAGGTACTGACTGGTGATGGCGAACTACAAAATCGAGCGCCACCCACCCTCCGGACTTTTTGCCTGACCTGTGTCTAGACTAGGTGAGCAACGAGTCAGGGGGTGTGGATGTCGACTTCGATGTCAGCGCACGTGACTCGACATAGTAACACCATCTGTCGGCGACGGATCAAGTTACAAGTGACGTCAGAGGCGCCATAGGACCGCCCGGCCCAGCTTCCAGTAACTCGGCTCGGAGGAGAACAAGGAAGGATCTTTGAAGGAATACTGCATCGCAGTTTGACGGTAGGCTTCGGCCAGTTATCTGAAATATGCTTTATCGGACATGTGAGTAGCTTAGATGTGTGAATGAAGTCGCAGAGCGCAGATGATTGATCTATGATTAGCTCGTATCCGAACATTAAGTTCGTCTTGTTATGGCATGTGTCAGCATCTGTGATTTAAACCCTAAATCTAGCTTCTTGTGAAATATGGCCAATGCGTGGCTGTCTTCCCGACTGGACCATCTCTGTCATGCCCATCAGCTGTCTGCTTTGCCTCCTGGCCTTGCTCAACCTGTTTTATGGCACAAGGTGAGCAAAGGATCAGGTGGGCGATGCAGCAGCCACAGCATCCGTTTCTCTGTACCAATGACGTCATCGTCCGAATCATCGTCCGAACACCAATCAGCTGTCGGCGACGCCTCCGCAGACGCGTCATCAGGGATCTGCATAAAAAGTCTTGTTATACGACCGAGACTATATACAGTCAAATTTTCAAGGTAGAAATGCGTGTGTTACTGTGCTGGGAGAAGCGTAAATAATAAATATTGTGTGTTTTTGTTTATTTCTGTGTTTCACTCTCAGGGTCTGAGAGGACACCACGACATGTATCAAGGTCGATTTATGTAGTTTCACGTGCCTCCAAGTAGTACAAAACCTAATAGAAACACGCGAAGGGTTAGATAATGGCCATTGGCCGATGGTTGTGTCTGATAGGTTGTACATTGTACAACAATGCACTTTATGGAACTGAAGGCAGCGTAGAGCCTAATGCCACTGCCTTTTGCACATGCCCCCGGAGACTTGCATTGCATGGTTATTTGCCTATCCATCTTTCTACAAAGCGTGCAAATGGTACTAAGCCGTCTCAAATTGCAGCCTCCATCAGCCTCCATTAATCCCTTGTGCGAGCATTTTGAACACACATTACATTAGTTCCATTGCTAAGCGATGAAAGGCCTTTGAGAAGAGTTCAGCCATTCACACCCCCAGCTTCTTGCTCTCATCAATCACAGTTTTTACACTAATGACACGACCGCCCCCGCGTCAGTCATCTTCTCTGCAGGGCTGGTGGCCAGAGAGAACTTACATCAAAAGGAGAACGAGGTAACAGGGAGTTCTTATAGCAAATTAAGTTATCGGGGCAAAAGTTCCCTGATTTGATGTTGACACACATGCTTACGCACAATAATGATATGCGCAATGCGCATTGCATTACAAATCTGCAATGAACTGTGTTGTGCACATCATTTTATGTGCGCATTAATTTGGATAAACAACATCCAATGGGTTGCCAAGTGCCCACGACACCTTTCCGAAAAAGCCGCTGATTCCGCCGGTCTATCCGCTGGTCTTGTTACCTTAATCATGCTCAGCGCAAATAACTTTCTTAAAAACATAGAACAATACTACACATATGCGCTAACACAAGTAATTTCACCCATGGTACGTACATACATCGAGTTAGATTGATAATAACAATGAATTCGTATAGGGGCAACATTTTCAGAGCTAGGAATATAAATAAATATCATAACGCGAAGATATGTATGCCACTCGTCTAACTTTCTTCCGATGTCAGACTGCATACGCAATAAAATGATAAGGCAATCACTGAGGTACCCCTAATAATATCCAAACGCCTTTCCGCGCCCCTATCGCCACTCCACAGTGCACCACTAAAGCTTGGGAACCTGTCCGGTGTTCCACTGTTGGGTCAAATTGACGGCATCACGGTGAGCTTTGACGACCGTGCATCGAATGACGCCCGCTAATTACGCTCCCTAAATGACGCCCCGAATGACGATACTAAATGACGCCACGAATGACGCTCCACGAATGACGCCCCAAATGAGAGCCACCGGTCGGCCCCGTGCTGCCAGCGCCGCTAGCCATTAGTAGGTGTCGCGTCGCCTTCGACCGATACCGGCCCGCGCGCATCACGGGAGTATTGATTGCACCCAGAATGGTAGGCCAGTCGTTCATTTAACGGGACCCGTTTGGATTGGCTGCTTCGGGTTGGCTGCTGGCGCTGTGGTCGCCTGTTAGTTGCAGTGAGTGGGAAAGTGGGAAACTGGCATAACTAAGGCCATGACACCCTCCATTTTAGTTACAAGTAATTCGTCGCACAAGTAATTTGTAATCCAAAGCTCTTCAGGCTTCTTGGATACGATTCGTGTCGCTTTTGACGTATGTCAAATGAGAGCTCGGTCATAACTCATAAGTATGCGATTTAATCTATAAGGTTCCTGCAAAAGCTGTCACATAAAACGCAACTATTGTAACCCGTTCGATCTTACAAAAAGGTACGATTCGAAGAAAGGCCTTACAGCTGATCTGCTTGAATGGATGCACTTTACAGTACCATATGCATATTGCATATTCAATATTCATCCCTCTGAACTGGCCTTGGTAAACCCCCTTTCCCAGCTGAAGCCCGGTGACCAGCCGGCCTGCACCTGTGATATCGGTACGGACAGGGTGGCCGTTTTCCCCGTGCCGCCGTCCGAGCGCGGTCGTTTCCTGCAGACGGAGGGGCGCAATCTGTCAATATGAAACGTGGAATGGTTTCATCTTCCAATCTCACCGCCCGACGGCCGTCGCTGCCGACAATATTGGCGCCGTCGACGGTGTTTTTGCAGTCGCACATGGCTTTTAGAGGCGGAGCAAATAGAACTAGAAATTTCAAATGGTGGTTCCCACAGAAATGGGAGTTGAACTCTGCCGTTCAGTTTGACCTTTGAGAAATATTTTCATCCCAGAGCTTTCCCAGCCTTCTCAATTTACCTAACATTATTCTGGTCTCTGCTGCTCGCTCCCCTTTTCCCACCACTGCTACCCAATGCGCCGCACCAATCCCTACCATGTAGCCTGCCACCCACCGCACCGGGCCAATCCCTGCCATGTATGCTGGCCCTGACGCACCGGGCCAATCCCTGCCATATAACATAACCTGCCCGGTCAGTGGCCAGACATCCGGTCCGGCCGGCCAGCGCACCTGTTGCAGCCGTGCTCTGTATAAGGAGTGGACAGGAGCGGCGCGGAGCCGGGTCGGGGCAGCCGTATAGGCACCCCCGGCCCGCCAGCTGGCCGCCTGCTACGGCCATCCCCACCCCCACCACAGACGCCCCCGCCGCCGCCTCCGACCGACCGACCGCTGCACTGCATCACAATGTTGCACAGGTGTCCCCTGCCCGCCCCAGCTGACGTGCGAGCGTCATCAGCCGGGCCACGGTCGAGACGTGGCGCCGCGGGTGGACCTGTCTGTTGCCGGGCAGAGGTGCAGCCCGACAGGTCACCACGGAGCACTCCCACGTCCATCAGAGCCGCGCGGACCGCTGTGGTGGCTCGTGTTTGACATGGGACTTCTCGGAGCTGCAGGAGGGGTAGTCGAGTGACGCGAGAGATGTGGATTGTGGACTCGTGGAAGGGATGGACGATAAGGTGTTGTCTGCGATAAATCAAACTTCAGACAGACTTCGTGACTGTGAGAAATGTGGAGATTAATGCGAATTTGACTGACAAATCAAAACAACAAAATAGTCTTTCCTAACCTGATCTAAAGTAGGCATAAATGCAATAAAATGAAACATGACCTGGTTTCAAAATCAACCCTATCAAATTTCTAACAACGATTGTGAAGGAATCCAGACCAGTCTACAAGAGGCTTTAATTTCCTCACATTGTCATCGCTATTCGCATATCTTCTACCCCGAAGCCTCAGTCCATAATGAATATCTGGGCGCACTAATTCATACTAACCACCCCACATGTTGCCAGCCTAATTATCTGCTAAATTTCTGTTGCTATGAATGATATGAGGGTTAATTAATATGATTAACAGCGAAACGAGGAAATTAATCTCGTCCCTATGCGGCGGACGGCCGATGGAATTATCAGCATAACGCTGAAACTCTGCTGGAGCGTGTGAAATGGCAACATGGAAACATCAAGGTAACTGTGCCAATTAGAACTCTGTCCTCATTCTGATTGACGACGAATTGTTCACCTACTCATGTCTTGATTGACATGCCTACGAAAAAAGTTCGTCTTGAGTATATCACAAGGCAATATTTTTTACCATCGAAATCTTCACTTTAACAGACTCTGGTAACGAATACCTGATCGTAGGTTGAAGGACCTGGCTCTACCACCTTCACTTGGTAACTGTAACTCCTCCCAACACCCCACTCCCAGGCCCCAACCCCCAACCTCGGTCCAGCGGTGAGTGATATACGGGCCGTCCGCTACGAACCGTATAATAAGGCCCGGTGCAGACCTGACACCGTCATCTCAATCCCAAATTAACTCCCGAAAAATGACCCATAGTGCCGCCGATACCACGCACGGCAAGGACATCGACTTCCGCACAGCAGTTTGAAGACGTGCTGGATTTTGGACGCGAAGTTGAAGCGTATAGTAAATACTGCGGTAGCGCAACGGTGTATTCTGTGCAATATGGGAAGAAGAGCGTAAAGCGGAATGTCTGTTTATGAATGCACGCAAATTAAGACCAGTATTTACTGAGTGAAAAGGGCAACGGCGCAATGAGGCAATAATCACCTGTTGCAGAATCATTTCTGCACTGAGTCGACGTATCGTTTCTATTCTTAGGGATGCCCTTTAACCAAACAAGTCTTTGTGGTTTTGTGTGGCATTAACGTGAACCAACAGAAGAAAATACATCGGTGTAAATTTGACAGAGCTGCGATAAAGCGGCAAGGTAGCGCACGACACCCTTTTGATACACGGGGCGTGTCACAAATTCATGAGACGCGCCCCAAGGTGTATCGCCCTGTAAGGCTTACTTAGCCGCACGTTGATCTTTCAGCATGCAAACTCTGCACGGCTTTGCATGTTGATCAATGCAAAGCGCGGCTGTTAGTGGATGTGGGTCATTTAGAGCCTTCGTGGCTGACCGGCCGGCCAGCGGCCCCGAGCTGGTGGCACACGCCCTGTGTGGTCTGGCCCGGTTCACAATAGGACAAATGGTGCCCATGCACGGGTCACGCTAGTATTGCACCGACCGCTGAGGGGTCACCAGTGATGTCACTGGCCAAGTGAGATCATGCTAGATAGAAGCTGTCATTACCAACTCCTACCAATTCCTAGCTAGCTTTTCGATCATAAGCATAAATTATATAGTTGTTTTTCTCCGCTCTAGAATCACCGGAGGCCCAAACGACTGAAGGTAACAAAGTGTAGCAATGTAACAACGTCGCTAGTTGGTAAGTTCTCCCGTTCGACTTTTTTCAATCTAGAAAGCGCACCATAGCCCTTAGTTCAGTCTACGTAAGTTATCAGCCTTCTTCTTAGGTAAGATAGCCCCTGGTCTGGTTGCCATCCCGATGTGATGGTCGTTGTGATGTCAGCCGCATCTGCCGCTTCCGCCACGGGGTGCCCCTGATAGCCACACCGCCACACCACAGGAGGTCCGGCAGAGCGACCGCCGCCGTCGGCACGCATCATCACCCCTTCCATCATCATCAGCGGGCTGGCCATCAAGGGTAGCACCATCAGCGTTAGCGCCGCCCGCCCGTGTCGGCGCCAGGCCACACGGATAGACGGACGGATGGCAGACGCCAAATACGGATCAAAACGCGCCCGTATATGCAGGGAGGGTATTGATGCAACTGCAGGATCGCTGAGGACTGGTCAATGACGTGCAGTGAAGGGATGGGTGTGATTTGTTTAACAAATCGCACGGCTATAATGTTCGAGCTGTTTGGAATGATAATTGAGCGTCTTTGTCATAGTTAGGTGGCAAAGTAACCTGCAATGCCTTACAATATTGATCATAAAGAAAAGTTGAATAGTCCGTCACAACGTTGACGACAGCTCTGTCCCAGTGGTTCTCTGCCTTGGATTATCGTCTGTATTACGCTCATTTATTATTAGCGCATCGTGCTCCCCCTTTCTGCTCTTTTGGAAACCTCAGAAGAAAAGAAGACATTGGAAAAGCAAGGCGAAACATTTCCCTTCTCAGTATTTTCAAATGATGATTTTCAGACATCATCAGTCTCACGCAAGTGCACCATTCTCGCTGTATGAACACCATATATCATTCTACTAATCCATAAATCTCCATTAGATCTCATTGTTTTGACGTTTGTGCGCTGATTGGATAAAGTAGGTGCCCTGCCCAGCAAATGTGATTACATTCGTACCATTCCCACATCAGTGCAGTTCGCCCGGGTGTCAGCCGTGCCGGGATACATGGGGGTCGATTTGAACTCGCTGATTGCATGCCACATATTTTCCGGCATGAATTCTCTGCAGGCGACAGCGGGGGCCGCCCTCCGCTATCACGCGCCGCCGGGACGCCCATTCATCGCAGCACAACACGGCTGTGATGACGGTCATCCCCGCGTCGTATTTTGTGTCACACCGAGTCGCATAAAGCGTAACTTGGCAGCGGACGGCCCCGCGCTTCCGCCAGCGCATCTGTTTACGGCGTTACTGCCGGGTGGTCGGCACGACTCAACAAATTCACAATGTCCGTCCGCAAACAGGGACGACGTCGAGCTTCCGTCGCACTGTCGAGCGCGACGCTGGACGACGCGCTCGCAGTTTTCTAGCAGTTTCCGCAGAGGGTCGTTTTCGCCGGCGTGCCCGGCCGTTTCGGAGGGCAGGGACAGGAAGGGAAGGGAGAGGAGGAGTGGAAGAGAGCTGCGTTCTCAGCACCGCTCGATCGGAGCTGGCACCCCGCCTTGTAACGGCCGTTCGCAGCCATCCAGTCCTCGGCGGATGGACGGAACGCCCAACGCAGAGAGGTCTAGACCTTAAATCCCAACCCCACTGAACGGCCGGCCACCCCAAACACCCACCCTAACGCACCTACTTGTAGCACATACTTGTGGGAAGGTGGCACCTTTGCTTTAAAATGTTTCGCACAGATTAATGAATTGTGGGTAGTGAGAACATTTTACTATCGAACGACACATGTGACCGGCAGATCATGGACAGAAAAGTGCCATATGCTTTATGCTATCTACAGTACATATGCATTATGCCAACATACCCACTCATATCTACACGCCAACCCCCATTCGCAAAAGCAACGATTCCATTCCCGTAGTCTTTCTCCTTTGCAGTTTGCACCCACGCCATCCGTTCTCGGCACCCCCGCTCGGGCTCACACACCGGTAGCCGTCGCCAGTTGGCTCACATGATACATAGTGCCCATTTGTGGCTGATTCGTGACGCCGCATGTCATCATCCGTCTTGATTTTACTCAGTAATGAGCGGCTCTGGCAGCACGTGTGCACGTCCGCGGCAAATTTGTGCCGTCTCCGGTGACTACCAGCCTCCAGACGGGCTCGAATCCTCCCCGGCCGGTACTCCCAACGAGACTGACCTTTACGGGGTGAGCCGGAGGTCTGAGCTGCGCTGATTGACACAAAGAGGTTCACAGAGAGCGAGACAAAAAGACAGACAGGAGATGGAATACGCGCGATGGTATGTTTGCGCAGGAGTTTTGAATCGTACTGGTTATGATATTACCAGGAACGATTGTATGGGAAGAAGCGACCGCACGCGGCCAGTGGCTAGAGGTTGTCAGCAACTGAAGAAAGTTTGTTGAGCCAAACTTTCAAACCGCACCAATGCAGTGCATTTAACAACGGCAGTTGTAAATTAACGACCATGAGCGTTGAGTACATAGAATGCCGGATGCAGCTCTGCCAAAATGAAACAGACATAATTGGCAAACTGTTGCCGGTCAGCTGCATATATTGACAAACGAAAAATGCTAACCTTCGCACTTGACAACACAACACTGCAACACAAGTCCACCATTGTCTGAGAGAAACAGGCACTGAAAGACGAGTCCATATCGTCTGTGTGCCTCTGTTTGTTTGTGAGTGAAGCGTTGCCATGAGTCGTTACACTTACATCTAGTCAGCGCAAGTTTTGGTACACTAACACCAAAGGGTCTTTCACCTCATTGCTGATCACAGTTTTGACGTAATGCGCACTGTGCAGTAGCCCTGGCTGCTGATGTGAAGATACGGATCAACACGACTGTCTGGCGCTGTGCTATTTAAACTAGACAGTGCCCGCAGATTCCCTTATCCCCCACCGTCACAGCCAAATTCTGGAGAGCGCATGGATCGGATTAACCAAAAAGGACCGGTAGGTGGTAGGTATCTATCCATCACACTCCTACACAACACATTGGTCTCACTGTTCACGGTCCAGTTCACTTGGGTCGCAGTCACCATGGCCAAAAAGTTGTCAATGTTAACACCCGGGTGTCACTAGTGGCTCATGGACGAGCCTCACTCCTTTCCCTGTCCAAGAAACACCCCTCAAGGTTTGTGTGTGACAGCTGGACTATCTCCTGTGACACGCACATACCAGTGTCACCACTGAGAGCGCACCCCGAGTGTCACCACTGAGGGCGCACATGTGACTGGAGGCGTTGTCACTCCTGGCTGGTGGCCGGCGACTGCTGGGCCCGCAGCGCGCGAGACACCTTGCCCAGTCGCTCGGTGAACCTCTGCCGCATCTGGCCGTGCGTCGTCAGCACCTGTGTGATACAGAGCGGGACATGAAGAGCTGGGAAGGAGAGAGGGAGGAAAGTGGAGGGAGAGGGAGATAGGGGAAGGAGAGGAATATGGAGGAAGGAGAGAGGAAGAGACAGGGAAAAGGAGAGGAAGAGAGAGAGAGAGAGAGAGAGAGAGAGAGAGAGAGAGAGAGAGAGAGAGAGAGAGAGAGAGAGAGAGAGAGAGAGAGAGAGAGAGAGAGAGAGAGAGAGAGAGAGAGAGAAGACGGAGACAAACACATGCCAGGTACGATAAAACCCATCCAATAGCGCACTAGAAAAAACCATAGATACTTTTCTCGAGCTCTGCTCTCATTATGGCTATCCCTCATCCTCTTTATGCTCTCCGGACGATCCGGAATCCGCCAATACGCGCCCGGAAACTCTGTCCCCACTCCTTGTCCGGGAGCCATTATTCAAATGACGCGCCGTCGATGGCAATTCCGTTCATGTCGCGTCCTTTTTCTCCTGCCGTCAGCACGGCGCCGGAATAAATTTGCCGCTCTTGAGGAGCGTCGATAGAAGGCGAGAGCAGCGCCTCGGTGTCCCATCGTCCGCAGTTTTCTGATGACGGTGATGTCGGGAACAGAAACTACGACATCGACGGGCCAGGTCGAGAGCGGTGGATTCCGGAATGGGCAGTGTGAGAGAACACCAAGGATTAAATATGCAGAATATAGTTGCTGTTTGAAACCTGGGCTTTTATGCTTACGACGAAACGGAGGAGCTGATAAAAATACAAAAAAAAAAAACTGAGCAATATTCTACCACAGCATCACGCCCTGCATCACTCGACTAGGTATGTATAAAATCGGAAAGCTGGCAACCGTTCATTCATTCGCAGTATCCTACAGGCTACAACCGCATTGGTTTCAATCCAAGCCGACGGGCCGATCCAGACAGGGTTGGGCGATAACCTCGCGATAATTTCGAGCGTTGTGAGAGGGACCCTTTCGAAGTTATCGAAATGTAAAATTTTCCTTGCAAAGAAGGAAACCTTAAACAACCTTAACATTTGCTTGTGCACAGCACAAGCACTTGTTCGCTTGATTGTGCAAGTGCACAACAGAAATAAGGACATAAAATCGAAGTTGACTTAGTTTAATTGAGAACTCTGAGAATCTTTTTGGGAGGAGTACGCCCTCCGCAGCGTCCCAACTCTTCGTTCTAAGCAACTCTTCGCCCGCTCTCTGGATTTGCCAATGTTCAAAGTTTCAAACCAATGGGTAAGAGGGTGCAATTTTCATGACCTGTGCCCGGAATAAATTTAATCTATTTCATACATTAGACAAGCTCCGTGTTCCTCTTCTTCAGTTTATCATACCAGTCCCACAGCCGAACATGTTTCTTTAAACGAGAGCCTACTGCCTGCAGTACCTAATCCCATTCCTGTATTGAGGCGATGTCGGGTTCATTCCATTTTCAGTACTGGTAGGAAGTCGTACCTAAACACATCTTAATTGGTCTTCCGCGGTTATTCCGCCATGAAGAAAGAAGAAAGAATTACAAAGACTAATTAAAGAAGTTCCCGTAATAGCCCAGCCACGGTGGAGAGGTCAAACCATTCCAACTTCTGGGTAAGCGTAGGCCGAGCGGACAGTCTCGGTTAGCTGAATATGAAGAGATTTAACTCGACAGCGCTGGATAACTTAATTAGCTGAGGCGTTGGCTCAGTCGACCTCAATCATCGAATTCGACTGAGGAATTGGAATTACCGGAACAGGCAAACTCAGAGCGCGTGGAACAGAGGTCATAGCTGCAGGGATGTGACGCAATAATTGGGCGAATGTGGAATATAAATTCGTGAGTGTGTTAAATTATCAAATAAAATTTCATTTTGATAATATAGGATAAACATCACGTATAAGGCCAATTCACAGCAATTTGAATTCGATTCATGCCTGCCATAACTTTGGTTCGAATAATCCATCATACCTATTGCGCAATTTTCCCTGGTCAAATTACACCAGGAAAGGTTCATAAAGCAGTTCAACAAATACACCCAACAAAATAATTTGCAGCATCTCGTGCTTTGTTCCTTCATCCTCACTATCTAAACTTCCCTCGATAAACTTACCTCTCCCCACCCTACACCGCGTCGTGCCTTCATCACCTCCAAACCCTCTGACGAAGCCGTCGACGGTCGACGCCCCGCTCACTAATGAAGACGACGCGACAACGACCATCATCGGCGCTGCGATCGGCCCGAATTGCAGCTCGCCGCGCGCCCGGCGAGATCAGGTGTCACCGACGCCCATCAGCGGCGCCCACGCCCTCGACAGGCGCCCACCGGACGCGCGAGAGAGGCGGGGAGAGGCCAGCGTGCGCCCGCACACCGGTGCCAAAGTACGCCATACGGGCGTTCGTCTGGGCCGGGCGCGGCGTGACTTTATTAAATAAATTTGCGGCCGATATTGTTTCATTTTAAACACTGTCACGGCGCTGGTATTGACGCGCCGTGCCGTTCGTCGCCGCCGACCCAATCAGGCGCCGCGGTGACGGACACGACGAGACCGGGACACTGACGGCGCGGTGCTGACAAGCGGCGCTGTGGTAGAGAAATGAAGAAGAAACGACGGTGGTGACACCGGGGAGCGACGAGACAACGGCGTTTGGAGCAGCACACCCCTCGGCCTTTATCACACCGCAGTTCTAACGGAGGAGACAACACTGAACCGTCGGCAAGGCACCATACAGACTAGGACTACATTTTCTCTCTCACACACTTAGCGCACCAGAGTTGGAAAGCTCTACACTAGAAAGACTACACGACACCTATCCAGCCTGTCACACCAGAGGTGGAGCATGCTGGCTAGACCTGGCACAGCGCAGTGCAGCGGCGGCATGCCATCTGTCTGGTCGAGCGCGACTCCCAGACGGGTCAGCATTGACCGGCGCCGGGGCCGTCGAGGTATTTGGCCGGCCGCCGGCGCCGCCGGGGAGTCGAGCCTTATTGGGCGCCGGTCAGTCCCCGGAGGCAGGCCGATAAACGTCCCGACCGACCGACCGGGGACAGGCGGTGTGGCGGTGGGACAGCGACGGGACGGGGGGGATGGGACACAGGGGTGGATTTTTATATTAAGTTGGGGTTGCACGTGCAACCCCAACTTTGAATTGTGCAACCCCAACATCGGTTTGTGCAACCCCAACTTTACAACTGAAATAAATCGGTGGGCGACTCGAATGGTGCCGCCCCCATAGCCCTGAGTCATCACAAAACTCTATGCCACCCGTTGACTTGGCACCATCTTTCAAAAGAGCCCTACCCATCATGTAGGCAATAGTCACCCCTCAACTATCTAGTGTAGTTGCCGCCTCCTCAGACCTCAAATAGGTGCCGCCCCCTCGAATGTAAGTGCCGCCCCTCGAATGTAGGTGCCGCCCCCTCGAATGTAGGTGCCGCCCCTTCAAATGTAAGTGCCGCCCTCTCGAATGTAGGCGCCGCCCATTAAATGTAGGCGCCATCCCCTCGCATGTAGGTGCCACCCCCTCGAATGTTGGTGCCACCCCCTCGAATGTACCTAAATGCCGCCCCTCGAATGTAGGTGCCGCCCCCTCGAATGCAGGTGCCGCCCCCCTCAAATGTTAGTGCCGCCCCCTCGAATGTAGATGCCGGCCCTCTTCGAATGTTGGTGCCGCCCCCTCAAATGTACCTAAATGCCGCCCCTCGAATGTAGGTGCCGCCCCCTCGAATGTAAGTGCCGCCCCTAAAATGTTAGTGCCGCCCCCTCGAATGTAGGTGCCGGCCCTCCTCGAATGCAGGTGCCGCCCCCTCGAATGTAGATGCCGGCCCTCCTCGAATGTAGGTGCCGCCCCCTCAAATGTTAGTGCCGCCTCCTCGAATGTAGATGCCGGCCATCCTCGAATGTAGATGCCGGCCCTCCTCGAATGTAGGTGCCGCCCCCTCAAATGTTAGTGCCGCCCCCTCGAATGTAGATGCCGGCCCTCCTCGAATGTAGGTGCCGCCCCCTCAAATGTTAGTGCCGCCCTTCTAATGTAGGTACTACCCTCCTCTCAAGAGCTTGAGCTGTCACAAGGCCGTATAGAGCTGTCGGACATGCAAAAATGACCAGTTAAAAAAAAATCGAGGATTTCGATTCCTGGTGCGCCGCTCACCGCTCAGTGGGGGGGTGGGGTGGGGGTGGTGCCCAGTGGAGGTCGCAGGGGGGCATCAGGGCCATGGCCCCCCAAAGACGAATCAGGGGCCATCATATAATTTGCCCCCTTAAACCACCGATGGGCCCCGATGGGCGTAGGGGCCCTGGCTCTTACCCGATTGTCACGAGGCTCAAGAAACCAACGCCAGGTATTATGTAACAGCCTCCATACCGGTCTTTGAGTATCCTTGACTTCTGAGGGCGCTTCAGTGGCCTTCAAGGGCCCACCTTGACCGATGAGGGCCCACATCGACCGATGAGGGCCCACGCCCCACATCGACCTCTCAGGGCCCTCCACTGGCCCTTGAGGGCCCTAAAGCGGCATCAGGAGTCCCCCAACCGGCCTTTGAGGGCCCCACACTGATCTCTTGATGGCCTCATTTCTGTCTCTGGGGTTCAGGACTGGCCTTTGGGTGCCGGTCACTAAGAGCCCGCATCGACCTCTGAGGGCCTCAAACTGGCCTTCGAGGGCCCTGTACTGGTCTCGAGGGCTCCCAAACTGGTTTCTGGGGGTCCACGCCTCTAATGGCCTCATTTCTTTTTCTGGGGGCCCAAGACTGGCCTTTGGGTGTCCCCGAGGGCCCGTACTGACTTCTGAAGGCCCGATGCCGGTCTCTAAGGGTCCACATCGGCCTCTGAGGGCCCTATGCTGACCTCTGGGGTCCAACACCGACCCATGCTGGTCTTTTAGGGCCCCACACTGAACTCTGAGGGCTCCACGCTGGCCTTTAAGATACCACACCGGCATGTGAGGGCCCACGTCGGCCTCTGATGGTTCCAAACTGCCCTTTGAAGGCTCTGTACTGGTCTCTGAGGGCCTCACACTGCCGTTACGGACCCACGCTGGTCTTTTGAGGGTCCAAACTGGTCTCTGACGGCCCAAACTGGCCTCCTAGGGCCCCACACCGTGGCTTCGGATGGCCCAATTTCTGTCTCTGGCGGACAAAGACTAACCCTTGGGCATTTCTGAGGGCCCGTACTGGCTTCTGAAGGCCCGATGCCGGTCTCTTAGGACCAACATTGGCCTCTGAGGGCCCATCCTGGCTTTTGAGGACGCTCTGTCCGGCCTTTTAGGGCCCCATACTGGCCTCTGAGGGCTCCACGTTGGCCTGTAGAAATCAAACTGGCCGCTGAGGACCCACGTCGGCCTCTAATGGTTCTAAACTGACCTTTGAAGGCCCTGTACTGGTCTCAGAGCCCAGAGGGCCCTAAACTGGCTTCTAAGGGTCCCAAACTGGCCTCTGAGGGCCCCAAACCGGCCTCTAAATGTCTCACACCGGCTGCTGATAACCCTATTTCTGTCACTGACACCCAAGGCTGGCCCTTGTCCCTTGGGTGCCTCTGAGGGCCCGCACTGGCTTCTGAAGGCTCTATGCCGGCCTCTGAGGACCCATGACGGTCTTTAGGGGCCCTGTGGTAGTGTGCTCCTCGATTGTCTCCCTGGAGCCGCCTCTGCGATGACTTGCCCGCCGGCGCATGGGCCGACGGCTGGGGTCAGCGGGCGCGGTTGAAATGTGGACCAGTCTTGTTCGAGACACAATGCAAGCGGGAGCCCTACTGTCGCTTATAACAGGCCCCACACTGGACTCTGAGGGCCCCAAACTGGCCTCAATGGGCCCCAGCCGGTCTTTGGGGTCTCTACACCGCCACTGATGGCCCTATTATGGTCTCTGGGGTGCCAGGTTAGTCTGGTCCCTGAGGGCCCACATCGGTCTCTGAGCCTGGGGGCCCCATACAGGCCTTTGAGGGCCAATACTGGCCTTTGAGGGCCCTACACCGACCTCTGAGGGCCCCGAATCGGGCTCCTCTGAGGGACCCACACTAGCCTCTGATGAACCCACTCCGGTCGCTGGGGGCTCAAGATTGAACTTTGGGTGCCTCGCACTGGGCTCTGAGGGCCCACATTGACCTCCGAGAGGTCCACACTGGCTTGTAAGGGATCATATTGGGCTGGCCTCTGATGACCAACTGGTTCTGGAGGGCCAGTACTGGCCAGTGGCCACTCAGGGTCCCAAACCGGCTTTTGAGGGCCATAACCGGCATCTGATGGACCGAACCGGACCCTGGTGGCCCAAAACAGGCCTCAGAGGGCCCCGCACCAGACTCCCATCTTTAGTCTCTGGGGTCCAAGGAAGAACTTTTGGCTTTTCATGCCGTCCTCCAAGGTTCCCTGTCAGTCTCTGTTGGTCCCCATGTCGGAATTTCGGAATTTGAGGGCCGTTATCTCGTCGCAGCGGGCCGGCATTAACCCGGCAATTGCTGGGGTATTTCGCCACCCACCGTTTGCTGGGGGGGGGGGGGCGTTAAACGCCCCCAGCCGATAACTCGAGAACCAATGGGCGCAGCGAAACGCACGAGGCGGCAAACGAAAGAACGCGACGAGACGTTTCAGATGAGTACTTTAAAGTTGAATTTTGAGGTCACAGGTCAGGTCAAGGTCAGGTCAAACACCTGAAATCGGGCTTTCAGTAGCGTGGACTTCAGGACTTCGCAATGGGCGCCTCTCGTCATAAACTCTGTCAAAACGGTGCACAATCCACCATATAAGGCCTACAAGAGTGTCAGCTCTATGCAGGGGTCAGTCAAGCATAGGTCAGGGTCAAGGTCAGGTCAACCGGGCAGGCACATATCCCCGAAAATAAAAACTGATATTCGCAGCCTGTGACACATGTTTTATGGGTAATTTGGGGCGTAGAACACGATGGTGACATTCATTTTATCATATGTGTACGTGTTTGCCTAAAAAAGCTCAATTTAAGAAATGCATGTATCATGGTCGTGAAGTATGTCACGAAAAAATTGCCAAGATTCAGTTCAAGATTTTGGAAAATGCGGAACGATAATCAATAATCGAAGATAGCCATTTGGTTGTTCATGGTATTGGCAGTCTAATGGCGTTTACGTCATGTCTGTGTGTCTATTTTGTGATTTTATATGATTTTTTGAACATATGCCGTTTTTGGTCGAAAACTCAGAAACCATGACGTCACTAAAATCTCGATATCTCAAAAATTTTCCAAACGATTTTTTTTGAAACTTTGTTACAATAAACTTCAATCAATTCCCTACAGGTACCCAAAATTTGGCGCCCCTGCGGCGCGCCGTTTTTATGCTATGGCCCGGCGAAAAAAGTGGGGGCGTTTAACGCCCCCCCCCCCCCCCAGCAACTCGCGGGTTAAGGTCTATTGCCATATCGGGGTCACATCGGTTTCTGAGGGGCGAGGGCCCATGTCTGCTGCCAAGGGTCCCTGGTCTCTGATAGTTCCATTTAGGTCTTTGAGAGCCCGGGCCTGCCCATCATAGGCGCCTCATGTTATCTTCTTATTCTCTGCCGATCTCGGAAGGCCCCTGTCGATCTGTTTGGCCCTTGCAGGTTTTTAAGGGTCGCTGCTAGTCTCTGAGAGCCCCATGTCGTTAGTTGTGTCTATTTTGGGTCGCATTGGCACCACACATGTCTCTTAGGGCCCATACCAGTCAAGGGGTCCCACATTGACCTCTCAAGGACCAACGCTGGCCTCAAGGGCTCACACCACCTCAGAGGTTCCGAACTGGCCTTTGACGACCCCGCACTGGCCTTTGATGACCCTGGGCCCGCACTGGCCTCTGATGGCTCAGGCAGGTCTCGTAAGACCCACGCTGGAGTTCAAAGACCCATACTACTGTGCGAGGTCTCACCCGGTTTATGAGGGTCAATCTCAATACTGGCCTTGAATGATCTTACGCCGGGCTTATGTAAGGGTCTCATACTGGTTTCAGAAGTTTTCCGCTACTTACGAAAAACTTCAGGGGGAGGGGGCTGATATTCGCCCCCCCCCTCCGCGGTACGCGGGTTAAGCTAACACACCGCCCCCCCCCCCCCCAGCGAGGGTCTACAGGGGCCCCTTTGCCAATTCGCCCCCCCCCCCAACGCCAAGTTTACGACCGTACCTGGTGGCGCCCACTTCCGGACTATTGCGCCCCTCGGAACCGCTTTGGGCGCCCTTTCAGGGCTGTGCAACCCCAATAAAAAACAAAAAAATCCACCCCTGATGGGACAGTGAGATGGGAGTAGGACAGAGAGTTGGGACAGTTTTACTGCCAAATGTTAAAAGCTTCCATTTTTCTTTTAGTAGCTTATTCCAGATACAAGCAATCAGTAATATAAGTTTCGCTCCTTAAATGCAAAGCTCCTGATGCGAAACAATTATGTACGAATAACATGAAATTGGTTATTGAAAGGTATTGACACCAATTCACAAAAAGCGTGTCCTACCACACATCAGACAGTAATAAAAAAGCTACATAGCCACGCTCTGTGCTGCCTCCTGTCCTGTAGTGCCGTCGCCCCGTTCCATCAGGATCCAGTCCAGTCCCGTCCCGGGTCCCGCCGGGTCCCCGCCCGGTCTGACCCGCACGCCAATCGCCAATAGCGGCGATGGATGCGGTGCGGCCATGGCCGCCGCCGGCCCGTCGCCCCATTACCCTCAGCGTCGTCCATCTTTGTCTATGATCATTTTCGCGTTAGCCGGCCATTACGGGCATGAAGGCAACTAGCGGCCGGGGCATCTGATACATTTCGATACGGCGCTGTCACGTGATGGAACACATTTCGATATGGCCGTGTCACGTGATGGAACCCGAGGGATGTGTATCGGGTAATGCGATGGCGTGTTTAGTGGGGGCTCACGTAGGTGGCAGTGGAAAATAGTACGGGCGACCTTTCATTCGATGCTGTTTGTAACGTTGACATTTAATGGTACTTGAAGAGGTCAATGGGTTACGATAATGCGATTTACTCTGAATTTCCTTTCCCTTTCAAGTGCAGATTCTTATATGGTCTTGGTATGTCAAGAGGCATTGCAAGCATGCCTCACCAAGTGAGACAAGGAAGACTGCCAGGATAAAATACAAAAAAGTCCGGAAAAGAATCTGAGTTAGCCCAAAAACAATGCAACAATGTTCTGGTCCGCCCGATCAATCTGAGGCACATTTTTCGACTGTGACATCAAGTCAACAAGCCATTCTTTTCAATCGTGAATCACCCTTGCAGAGTCCGGTTTGCCCAAGTCCACACATTTATTTGGGTTCTCGGGCTAGTTCCGGGCCTATCAATCGGCACAAAGAGTTAAACTTCAGGCTTTTTCAGCCCAAATGTTGTCTTGATTAATAACACTCTTGGCAAAGCCAAAGGATGTTTCAATGGGGAGCATGGCTGTGCTTGCGGTGGAGACACCCCACGCCATTGCACCACCTCATACAACGCAGCCCAGCAAGCCTCCATACCCGGTCACCTATGTTGAACAAAGGCTCGCCGTCGGGCTCGGTGGGACGACCACAGACCACACAGGGCCTGGACGGCCCCCCGCGGCGGCGGCTGGGCACGAGCCGGTCATCCGTGCACGACGACCGCCCCGGAGCTGGTCACGAGCAGCGGACGGCACAGGAAGCGCGGACAGAGGAGGGTCGCGCGGCGAGACAGCGAAACAAATTAACTGTGTCTGAGGATGGAGAGGTGTCTGGAAATGATGCTTCGAGGTCAGGAAATAGTTGATGAAACAGATTCTTTTTCACAGTTCCAACAGGTAGCTTTGTTACGGAGCGAGCGAAGCGAGCGTAGTCTTTACTTAGATTAACGGAAATTTCTGAGTATGAGCGGCCGGCCGGCCGGCCGGCCGTGGTCACGCTTTTGCGAGGCTTATATCTCAGCAACCACTTGACCGATTTACATGCGGTAATTTTTGTAGGGTAGCTTCATTCCTTCTACCAAGTATTGCACTATTCCCGATGCATGTGTGTGACCCCTTATGCACGTGCCACGTGCAAAACGAAGAGGTGTCACTTTTGTAATTGTTGCAATATCTCGGTAACTACTGGGCCGATTGCGCTGAGAGTTGGCATGTAGGTAGGCACCCACTAGGCAATGCATATCCATGTGCCACAGTTGGGGTGCTGCTGCACGTGCGCACGTGCAGGGGTCGTTTCCAGATCTCGAGAACGGCTGGACCGATTGCGCTCAAATTTGGTACACGGTTACGGAGCAGTTAGTAGGGTGCCGTGCACAAGTCAGTTGGGACCCATTTTGCACGTGCGCACGTGCAGGGTGCCGCTTCCAGATCTCGAGAACGGCTGGGCCGATTGTGCTCAAATTTGGCACATCGCTAGAGACCGGTTAGTAAGGTGCCGTGCACAAGTCAGTTGGAGGTACCCCCTCGCAATTTCGCACGTGCAAGGCCCACCCTCTCGCTCGCTCCGTTAGTCGCCACAAAAGGCGTTATACTGGTGATACAGGTGCATCATTTTGATTAGCGGGCTATACAATTTGTCCTGAATTGCATCGTCTCGTCCGAAAAAAAGCATCGAGCCTTCTCAAACACCTCCCGTGATTTAGCTACCCCCACTCCCCATCTCCCCCTCAGCCGGCAGAGCGACCGGCTCCGCTCATCCCCTACCCATCCAATGACGCGGAGATCAGCCAGCACCGATAGAGTCCTAGGATCAAAGCTCCGGGACCGCCGCAGCTCGCTCGCTGCGCGTGCCGGACGGCTCAGTCTGTCACTGCGCCGGCCTGTGCGTGTGATGGGTCGGTGATGTCTCTTCGCTATCTGGCCCACTCCATGCAGCGAAAGATGGGATGCGGTGTCACGACGGCGCGGCTCACACCTATCATTGCATTATTGAGCGATACTATAGAAATAGCCGCATAACGTACTTGTTCGCTTGTTTGGTTTGGTTAGGGATTGAGCAAGGAGCATCGGGAACAATAGCGATATCGGAATTGGTGTTTCAAGAAGTCGAGAGCGAAAGGTTGATGACAAACATAAGCACATGTTACGTGAAGCTTGACGTGAAGTATTGCAGATAGCCAACCAACGGACGTAGTTCTGCACTACCAAGTGCCCAGCCTCTTGGCCGGCTCCTCCCCGGTATCATCACCGCGCTCTCCGCCCCGCCGCGCCGCCTCCGCCATAAACCGAGCACGGCGGGTCAGTCTACCAGCCAGGGGGCGGCATAAAGTCAGCGGGGCGCTGCCGACCACCCGGCCGGCGCCACCGCCCGGCGTTTGAGGCCATTCAACGGCTCTCTATAGTCGCCCGCTGTGCACCACGGCTGAAGTGCCGACCGCCACGCCTGTGTCACCCACAGTCTAAAAGGATTACAGGCTAGTGCAGCCCCGCTATCAAGTCTGCAATACGTGAACATTGCCAGACTGAGCAAAGTGAGCGTCTGTTCGAAAGGTAACGCGCTAGTAAAAGACGCTTGCTGAAAAGGCTATACACAATGTGAGGTTCTGCAGGGATGTAATGAGCGTTTTACACCTTTTTACACCGCCACCCATGAACAGATGAGCCCCAGGAGTTCCCTCGCTCTATCGATGCACAAAACCTAAATGTTGCACCAGAAAACAAGGTACCTACACATTAAAGTTTTAACTTTGACTCGCTAATTGCGTATACCTTTTAGTGAGACGAGCTTAGATCTTTCTGCTCTTTCAAACAGCTTGATTTCCAGAAAAAAATGTTGGTATTGCCTAAGTTAAACAATTTTACGCAGAACTGATGTCATAAGAGGAATGTTTATGATAACCGAGGGATATCAGTGGTCAATGGCCATATTATCGAGCTATGTAACTCAATATGCGCGGTCAAATACAGAAGAGCTTAATAAACCATATCACCAGGAAGACATCGAGTCATATAGAGCGCATTGAAGTACCGACACAAGTACTGAAGGACTGTTGCATCATCCAAGCATCAATGCACTGCAGCCTTTCGTCAGTACGATTGTCGCGCCTTGACAACCAGATACATTCAGTTGTTAAGATACCAGCTGAATCGGACAGAATATGACATATAATGCTCTATTGGCATAACGATAGCTGACGAAGTGTGCTCTACACGTCATTGACCGGAGGACAAATATTCAACTGCAAAGAATAACGATATTTGGAGACTAAATTTATTGATCGAAAAAGAAGGCGTAACCAGCTACACTACACCAACACTTCTTTCGAGCGAATTTGTCCCCTCGTCTTCCCCTATGGCCTTTTCCGCACCGCTCCAGACGCCTTATTTTCATGTGGCCTGTCAGCCCTCCCCTTTCCAGCCTGCGGCGGAAACGGTGACAGCATGGAAAGTGAGCGGGCAAATCACACCCGGCCATCCCCGCTGGCAGGTTATTTCCAGACGCCGCCCTTCAGCGGTGCCGTGGAGAGGGACGGAGGACGATTCAGGCGGACAGACAAAGAGAGAAGGCGGTACTTACATACACCGACCGCCGGGCAGACAGGCAGGGTGTAAGTACATTTAGCTGACGGGACAAGATGGGAATATGCTAGGGAAGCTCCGACAGTGTCTAGACCAAATGTCTAGACAAAATCGATTGTGTCTCTGATCGGCATCACTTGATGCAATGTGGCATTTGCATGAAATGCTGGGCTTTTGTGATGTGAAACTGCAAATATTTTGAAACCGTAAACTCCTTTGGTAAAGACAACCCCAACCGAAACCATCCAGTCCTGCTGCATCACGCAATAGGTAGGCATGGAGTCGATGATGCACCCATTCCCGGAAGTTGAGCCCTGCGGCCGGAGCCTTGGTCCGGGAAGAATCCACTTGAGGCATTGGTGCCCGTCCATTGTCACCTGCTCGGGAACGTACCGTCACCGAATTGCGTTCCGGCCGATCCCTCTGTCAATCTCATCCCCAACCGGCCAACAGCGCCCGACCAACCCACGACATACTGGTTCCAGCCTTCTCTGCCGAGTTTTCCCATCGCCTCTGCGCGACACCAACCCTTCCAGTCACCCGTCTGCAGCCAGTTTAATGACGTTCACCGCTGAATCGCTGTCTAGACCGACGTTGACGGCGGCGGCGGTGGTGGCAGCGGATGTTCCGTCGCCACCGATAGGACCGCCGCCGACCGACGGGTAACCGTCGTTGACGATGAGCGGTCGTTCCTCTGCGGAGGGTGGGGTAGCACCCGGGCTTTGTTGCCGAGGAGGGGCTGGCTGGTTGGCTGAGAGCCGCCTACCCCGCCTGAGATGAATAGGCGAACCCGTTGGCGAAAATAAATGAAGGATCAACGGGAAGACAGGGCCAGGGCCGACCAGTCGAGAAATGCGCTCAGTTGTTTTAGTCGTTTGTCTGTGAACGACGAGGCGAGCGAACAACGGGCGACCTACCAGCCTCAGAACGAATATCGCATTGGATCACGGCATTTCCACCTGTTTGTAGGCGGCTGCTGGGAGAAGCGTGTCTCTCTCCCGTATTTCAACCGGGAAGATGAGTGTGTTTTATCCGCGGGGAAGTTATGCTACAGGTGAATAGTGTGTCGGTCATAATGCATCGTTTGCGTAGCGTGACTGAGGAAGATAACGGGCTGAAGTTCAGCCATCTGATTTCACATTAGTTCACCCGATAATGACATCCTTTCAATGATTGACACTAATAGAGAGCTGTGATATTGCCAGTAGAATCCAGAATGGGACACCTGTTATGACCATCATTAACTCGTGGATTCATCGTTTCTGCTACTTATTTTTCAATACAACGGCATGATTGCCCAGTGGAAAACAGTTTGTCTCGTTAGGTATAAAAAAAATCCAGTTTCAGCGGTATTAAAGTTGAGCCTACCTGCATTTGACGTCACTTGTTTTATACGCCTGCACGATAAAAATTCGGGTCCGTAGAGATGGACGATCCCAGGTGATCGTCCTTTACATCCCATCACCCTCTCCTCCGTCACAGCCCCACCACCCCCCGCCGTTCCGGCCACCCACCTGTTTGGAGCGGCGCAGCATGTGCTGCAGCTCGGCCTGGAGGTCGTTCTCCGTCTCAGCCAGGTCGCGCACCGCCGTCTCCATCGCCTCGCTGTACTCGGAGAACTGGCGAGAGATGTCTGTAACACACGGAGTCGTGTGGCAATGGGTGTGAGTATTTATCTGTGGTGCATACTCGGAGAACTGGCGAGAGATGTCAGTAACACACGGGGGAGTAGTGTGACAATAGGTGTGAGTACTTACTTATGCTGTGGTGCATACTCGGAGAACTGGCGAGAGATGTCAGTAACACACGGGGGAGTAGTGTGACAATAGGTGTGAGTACTTATGCTGTGGTGCATACTCTCGGAGAACTGGCGCGAGATGTCTGCTACACACGGGAGAGTAGTGTAACAAGGGGTGCGAGTGCTTAAGATGTGGTGCAGCGTGTGGGGAGGTGGGGAGGGATCGAGAGGATGGGCGGGCGGGGAGGGCGATAGAAGTGGGACAACATCCTGTGGTTTACTCTATCGGAACCAGTGCCTGTTTTTACTTTGGTTGGGCACAAAAGAGAGAAAACACATTGCGGGGTTAGCATATTACAATATGATATTTAGCACAAAAGGCAAAGACATCAGTAAGCTAAGTCATGTGTGATATTATTTTTTGAAACGTAGCGGTGTACGTCGCTTCCGCGACCTTTGAGCTAGGCAGTGATGGCGAATCTCACAAGCTGAATAAAAACATGGACCAGCTAATGCATTCCGGTAGCTGAGCGTTCAGAGAATAGAAAAATCCCTGTTCGAATAACCGCCTCCGCGGCTCCGAATTTAGCAACGCGAAACGACACCGCCCAAACTCACATTCCCGATCGTTCGAGCACCCACAACTTCCAATAATTCGATTATCGAAAATAAACCGGGTTCAAATCCCAGTGAGACCACCACACATGACCACAAATGTCAAATTTAGTCGCGGTAAAATAGACTGGGTTAAGACCCAACTGCGCATAACGCTTATGCAAATATCACGAAATGATGTTAAAATAGTCTATAAAGGTCGCACGTAATTGAATAGCTGCGGGCTGGGAGCAGGCCTAAAACGGGGCGGCGTTTTAACCAGGTGGCATGATACAACACACAGTGCACAAGGGCGGTGTTTCACGGCCCCGCGTTACGGTGCGCTACGCGTAGCGGTGTATTGGGTGTCTATGGAAACATCAACAAACTCGGACGCTCGCCACGCTGAAGGGTCGCGGCGAATTTGTCGCATTCGCCGCACCAATATTGTAGGGCACTGTAGCAGCGTGCCGAGAAACACCGTCAAGGACATCTACCAGCAACGAACAAACTAGAGAGTCGTGACAGCTGCTGGAGTTGTAGTTTGCATGACGTCAGGATGGAAATGTTACCTGCTTCCAAGCCGTCGGCAGAAAGCCGCAAAAAGACGATGCTCACTGATGCCACTGTATTGAAAAACGGCATGAGGTGAAGGGTAAGAATGACTCGTGTCATGTCATTACCTTTTATGTATGTCATGTTATTACCTTTGTCTTGTGTTGGCATTCGCTGTGCTGTATTTACCTTGATGTCAGCTGTAGGCGCTCACACAAATCGTCCGCGTCTCACTCTGACTGCACATCGCCCAGCCATCACAGCACACACACATACACGCACCATACCTGACTAATAAAACTTAACCGAGAGGAATCCAGGCGTACGGCTCACTCCCCCACTGCGTCAAAGGTCTCAATCGCTCTGAGTCGGGGCCTGCTCGGCCCGGACGCACCGCCGACCCAGCTGAGGTCACTGAGTAACGTGACCTCGGCGGCAGCCAATCAGGGGCCGAGCGGCGATCGGCCCCGGCGCATGGAGCAAGTTTACAACTCACTATTTGCAGTTGTAACTTTTTGCAGTTGTAAAACATGTCCCAGCAATTGAAAACAAGGAATCACCTAATGGTTAAGAGTAGAGCACAATGTAGGCTCTCGTGCATCTTCTGTTGAGCGAAGCGGAACCGATCAATAACCGACATTGCATCTGGACCCGCAGGGCGCAGGTAGATGGCTGGAGACCTCTCTTGAACTAAGCAGAATATGTTAACAAAGCCAATACCGAAGACGGTCCACTGAATAAACATAAAACTAATGTAACTAGCTTGATATTTTATCCACAAAGTGCATGTTTTGCATTAGCGACGAGGCCAGTGGCAGTCTAAACATAAATGCAATTTCCATTACACATATATCTGCAGTAGATCTCATTCCAGCTTGGTATGCGGACGGTACCACTGTTATAAGCCAATGCATGCCTCAGTTGGTATCGCATTATAAGCATCGATAGGATTCGAATGACATTGACTGCGCCGGCTGTGTTTGAGTATAGGCTACCCTCGACGTCCTGGCAACGCTCTATCATACAGAGGTTTAATAACATTGGGAAATGGGGATATCTAGGCCAATGATATAAATAATGAATAAGAAGGCACCATTTTAAACATCTTTGTTCTTGCGATAGCCTCACATGGTCACAAACACTAATGCGTGGTTCACACCGGATCCGTAATGACGCCGTAACCGTTACGGCCGTAATGAGCTAGACATTTCTCAAGATTCCCCAAGCATTGCGACTTTTCTAGACGAAGTTGAAATGTGGCAACCAGCCGCCGTAAACTGGCAGCGTCCACCGTACTCGTTACGGAACGCAACAGAAGTTGGGAAAATTGAACTTTTCGGCCCGACCGGCCGCCGTAATGACTTTTGTTGACATGTATCTCCAAAACGGTTTGACTGTTTGATGAGCGGTCTTCTTTGGAGAGGGGATGTATCCTTTCTTCATGGAACTGTGCTATCCATACAACTCATGAGTGCCTGTTACAGCGCGTGCCACGTGCGACGTGAGAGGTTCAGAAGAGCTCGTCATTTCATAACTCGGGAACGGCTGAAGCGATACAGCTCAAAATTTGTTTGTTGTTTTGGCTGGGTGCACACTATGTACACATCCGGTGACCTTTGAACGGTTTTGAATTCCTTCAGCGCGTGCGCACGTGCACACCCCTTTTTAATATCTCGGGATCTGTTGGGCCGATAGCGCCCATATTTTGTATGCTAGAGGACACCATGTAAATATGAATATTGCACGGGCTGGCAAAGACATTAATTTGCACGTGCGCACGTGCGTACCCCTTTTTCATATCTGTGGATCGGCTGGGCCGATAGCGCTCATATTTTGTATGCTGAATTACACCATGTTTATAAGCAGATGGCACGGGCTGGCAAAGACATTGATTTGCACGTGCGCACGTGCGTACCCCTTTTCCATATCTGGGGATCCACTGGGCTGATAACATTCATATTAAGTATGGTGAAAAACACTATGTTTTTAAGCATGTTGCACGGGCTGGCAAAGACATTGATTTGCACGTGCGCACGTGCGTACCCCTTTTTCATGTCTGTGGATCAGCTGGGCCGATAGCGCTCATATTTTGTATGCTGAATAACACCATGTTTATAAGCAGTTTGCATGGGTTGGCAAAGACATTGATTTGCACGTGCGCACGTGCGCACCCCTTCTCCATATCTGGGGATCCGCTGGGACGATAACGCTCATATTAAGTATGCCGAATGACACCATGTTGACCTGCAGTTTGTAGTGGTCAGCGAGGGTATTGGCTAGCACGTGCGCACGTGCGCACCCTTTTTCCATAACCGCAGATCGGCTGGGTCGATAGAGCTTATATTAAGTATGCTGAATAACACCATGCATATTAGTAGACCTCACAGGTCAGCGAGCGTATTGGTCTGCACACGTTCGCGTGCTTACCCTTTTTAATGACATGTTCCGATTGCTTGGGATTGCATCTTTGGTAGGTTAAGCCAAGGTATCGCCGAGCAGTTATGGAGCTTCCAAATGTCGACGAGGGCAGCGGTCTGCTCGTGCGCACGTGCGGACCCGTTTACCTTAGCTCGAATCAACCTGCCAATAATTATTATTTCTTGTGAGCATGCCCTCAGCGTGTAACGCTCACGGCTTACTTTGTATCTTGTATGTGGAGTTCTGGGTTCTGAGTTTCATGGAGTTCTGAGCAAAGAACACCAGCCATATTGTCCCTGCTACTTGCTAAATTTGATACATGGACTTGTAGATATTTGCAGACGTTTGAATCCACATTGACTCTTGGTAAGCCAATCGAGCAGAGGGTATACAATACAGATTCTGGCGTCCGTTGGTATTCCCATCACCCACGAATACCAAAGAATGTAAGAAATAAACTGCAGCGTTGACGGGCATAGACATGCCCACTTGTAATGCAAGAAATAATGCAAGAATCTCCGTCCAGTGTTCTGCCCACCGGCGTTTAATTAACAATGATATGACTCGATACAATTGCAGACCGCTATGTCAGAGTGAAATTAACAAATTAAAAGGAAGAGAGTAAAGCAAGTCTACATTCTGGCGCTCTGATATTAAAAACAGCTCTTGGCTTTAGCCCATTTTCCGCTTGCCTATAAGCAAAATAGAGTTTTGGCGCACTTGATTCGAACGGTGACGCTCAGCGATGGCAATTCCCGGTACACACATTACTGTTTCCGCGATGCTCCCGGCGATAACAGCGCCTTTAACGTGCTCTGCAGTGTGCATCAAAGCGTTGTGCTAACCGAGACAACGCGAACATCGCGTGCAATAAATGGACCATCGACATGACCTCAACAAGATTCGTAGCATTTTTCCTCGAATTTCGCCTGCGCCGAACTGTTGCAGAGCTATCTGCCAGAAAATGCAACAGTTATGTTGAACAGTCAGATAACTTCCACTTCCAATAACTCTTGGTGGGTTCAGAGGGTCTATCAATCAAAGTGTCAAGAACGTGTGATCTATCCAGTTGACCAGAAGTGCCCGTTGAACGCAGTGGCGCAGCCAGGATTTCGTTTCGGGGGGGTCATCGCCTCCAAAGCGGGCCCCCTAGTGTGCGGGCCCCCCACTCATTTTTCAGAATCTCTCCATATTTCATACACAATCTGCTGAGCGGGCCCCCTTTACCTGCACGATAACCCTGAGCGAGTATGAATCAGAAAATTTGGATAGAGCAATAGCTCGGTAATCACCCGGTGTTCAATTTTTACGCAAATTGACCACAACAGAAATATCTTACTATGACGTATGAATTTGTATCTTTCGAGGCCGAAAAGTGCCCCTTCCGCAATATGCATAGCATATATGCAATCGGAACTGTTGCCTGCTTCTGTCGGACAAGATTTACCTACCTACCCTAGATATTTCATGACCCTGACCCAAATGACCTTTGACCTACTTTCCGAGACCATGTTTGGCCAGAATCGCGGTTCGGCGTATGCCGGCTCGCATTAGCCGCGCGTTTGCAGTCCTTTCGTGGTTTCAATTGTTCAAACATGTGATTTGATATTGCTCCCATGCATAAGGGTGATGTCAATGTCACCTGAAGGTCAGGTCAGGTCAGGTCATTGACTTATGATGGCCTCGGTACACTTTTTCAAGTAATGCATGTTTCTAGGCTAGTTTTTTTTTAAAGCTGAATTCGATTTTAGCAACCATTTGAACATTTCAGAAGTAGTTTTGGTGCTATTCGTAACATGTTACGAAGCTGTCAGAGGCGGTTGACACGTAGGTACTACGAATACCCGGCAGGACCCCTACTGGTTGACATGGCCTGACCTGACCCGACCTGGCCGAAATGCATAAAGACATCATCTGTGATCAAAACTAACATAATCAGAGGTCGAAAAACTGCCCATCCCTCCAACCGGTGTTGGAGCAAATAATTGACTGAATATCAATGCAAACGGAAAATAATCGATCATCAATGATCAATCACAGAATATTTTACCTGCATGGTCATTCCTTGCATCCATGTGCAATTTCAAGCTTCAGCCAATGATCCACTGTGGGTACCTTCTAACCTACCCACGGCCTGGCTGACTTGCTCCCAGTTGCTTCCATCTTCCTGAAGCAAGTCGGTGTCAAAAAGGCTGCTTTTCCCGTTATCACGAACGGAATTTCGCCCTTACAGCAGTTGTAGAAGGTGGCAGTTTTTTAGAGCGTGCAGTCCGTGGAATAGATGTCGCTGCGGTCCGGCCGCGATATCCAGCGACATCTACGCGCCGAACAGTAAGAACGGTAAGAACCAAGGCCCGTAAGAACTTAGAAGCACGGGCACGTCATAAACTCTTGCACGCCTTTGTTTCAGCGCATTGAAGCTGTCTGACGCTAACTGTATTGGTGCTCAGTGTCCATGGAAACGCGAGAGGGATTCAAGTACTTGACCCGTGCTTCAGGCTGTGCAACAAATCATTTTTCTTGTGGAGCAAATTTTAGGTCGGTTGGAGAAAGTCTGACTGTTTTTTCGACCTCTGAACATAATATTCGTGATCAGCACCCCGACAAATACCCTGTAGCAGCCACATTTTACGACGTTCTAACAGGTCCCGATTTTCCCGACATTTGGGTCATTGACCTGACCTGGAAGGTCGACCAATGACCTAGGACCTTGGAATTGGGTATTATCGGCTTCCTCTCGTCACGGGCAACACGCTCGTTTTTTTTTCCGCGAAGCTCTAGCTCGATCATGGGCCAAACGCGAGGAAGGGGTCGTAACCTCCCTCCCTTGTGCCGTCGAAGGACGCAAAATGGCCTGAGCCGCCGAGGGTTCGCGCTCACATGGGTCATGTATTGCCTTGGGCCAGGTTTGTTGTGGTGTGGTGATGTGGTGACGTAGATTCTGTCTGTTACCGTGGTTCCGGCATGGTGTTACTTATCCCGGGGTAGGTACAGGCCAGACCGTTGCACCTACATAGTGCGCTAAACTTTGCGCAACTTATAGAACAAGGATGGGGAACGTGCCTGTGAGGGGTCTCAGCTCGATCGGGCCGGTGGTGAGCACATGGCGCGTGCTCAAAAAGTGCGAAGTCGCGTCATAGACTTTACATGTATAAATCGGCTTGCAAAATTGGGCGAAAATGGCTAAATTTGCCCGACACGGGTCCGGTCCCCGTGCAGTATCTCGGTAACCGTGGGTCCGATCGGCATGGGGAACACAGTATTAGAGATGTCAATCGGATACCAACTTTTTGGTATACCGATACCAAACTGATACCAACTTAGTATTTGGTATTTCAATCCTAATGTGTTTGGTATTTTGTTGGTATCATGAATCCTCACTAATGCATAAGAGGCTAAGAAATCGGTAAAAAGTTGGTATTTCTCTCATGTTCCCAAGCTGGTTTGGTTTCGGTATTTCCCCATGGTTTTGGTTGGTATTTGGTTTGGTATCGGTATTCCGATTTTCTGTAATTGACATCACTACACAGTATCGTATATGAGGATCGAACGGGCTATCGAATGGTGAGCGGTGCAGGGATGGCACGCGCCACGTGCACCCGTGAGGGCACTTATGCTTGAAAAATTGACCTTTCGGACGGATTTTGGAATTAATGCTAATTTCGGGTGACTGTCAGACGGAGCGGGTTCAAACAACGCCTGTTGGCAAGAGAAATGTACCGCCTCTCAAGGAAAATTTGTGAAAAGATAATTGATCAAAAACAATGTGGAACAAATCACTGAAGAAAATGGTATTTGTTCATGACTTACTTAATTACACGGGTTTTGCTGCACAACCTGATACGTTAGACAATTAAAAATGGCATCGTTGGAAAGAGCATTCAATTTTGTCCAAGATCCAATCATCGCTTTTGCAAGACGAGCAACAGTATTCTTAAAAATATAAAATTTTTCAAACCTCTACATGCCAGCAATTTATCTATGGCTCTCATTTTTCAATGACCTACGTCAACCTATGCTATAAAATACACTTGGCAAGTTCTATAGTAGACGTATGGTTATCAGACACGAGCACCTCGATGCGATGGATGTTTTTTTCCCAATACAGAATGCTTAGCCGTCAAAAGACAACCGACCGAAATGTATACATGACCCACGGACACAAGACTAGTGATGTCAATCACGGAAAATCGGAATACCGATACCAAACCAAATACCAACTAAAACCACGGGAGAATACCGAAACCAAACCAACTTGGGAAACTGAGGGAAATACCAACTTTTTACCGATTTCTTAGCCTCTAATACATTAGTGAGGGCTTATGATACCAACAAAATACCAAACACATTACGATTGAAATACCAAATACCAAGTTGGTATCGGTTTGGTATCGGTATACCAAAAAGTTGGTATCCGATTGACATCTCTACACAAGACCAACCAAACGCCCACCGATCGAAAATATCCCGCATTCGGGTTGCGAAGCAAGCGGGTCACCCTAGCGGGCCCCATCCACCCGGGGGGCCCGGGCCCCATCCACAGGGGGCTGGTCCCCGTCCACACGAGGGCCCAGGCTCCGTCCACCCGGGGCTCCGGGCCCCGTCTACCCGGGGCTCCGGGGCCCGTCCATCAGAGAGCCCGGGCCCCGTCCACCCGAGGGCCCGGGCCCCGTCCACCCGAGGGCCCGGGCCCCGTCCACCCGAGGACCCGGGCTCCGTCCACCCGGGGCTCCGGGGCCCGTCCACCAGGGGCCCGGGCCCCGTTCTCCCGGGGGCCCGGGTCCAATCCACCCGGGGGCCCGGGCCCCATTCACCCGAGGGCCCGGGCCACGTCCACCTGGGCTCCGAGTCCGGGCCCCGTTCTCCCGGAGGCCCGGGCCCCGTCCACTCGGGGCCCGGGGTCCGTACTCCCAGGGGCTTGGGGCCGGACCCATCCACTGGGGGCCCGGGCCCCGTTCTCCCGGGGACCCGGCCCCATCCACCCGGGACCCGGGCACCATTCACCCGAGGGCCCGGGCCCTATCCCCACGGGGGCCCGGGCCACGTCCACCTGGGCTCCGAGTCCGGGCCCCGTTCTCCCGGGGGCCCGGGCCCTATCCACCCGGGGGCCCGGGGTCTGTACTCCCGGGGGCTTGGGCCCCATCCACCCAAGGGGCCCGGGCCCCATCCACCCAGGGGGCCCGGACCCATCCAACGGGGGGCCAGGGCCCCATCCACCGGGGCCCGGGCCCTACCCACCCGGGGGGCCCGGACCCATCCAAGGGGGCCCGGGTCCCATTCACCAGGGGGCCCGGGCCCAATCTCCCGGGGGCCTGGGCCCCATCCACCCGGGGCCCGGGCCCCGTCTCTCTCTCTCTCTCTCTCTCTCTCTCTCTCTCTCTCTCTCTCTCTCTCTCTCTCTCTCTCTCTCTCTCTCTCTCTCTCTCTCTCTCTCTCTCTCTCTCTCTCTCTCTCTCTCTCTCTCTCTCTCTCTCTCTCTCTCTCTCTCTCTCTCTCTCTCTCTCTCTCTCTCGAGCGGGCCCCTGACAGAAATTTCGGGGGGGTCAGCTGACCCTCTGACCCCCCCCCCCTGGCTGCGCCACTGGTTGAACGTGCCTTGATGTGGCGTCTCCGTATCATAAACCCCTCTCTCAGATGGAAGCGACAGCCGGGCGCGCACCCTTCCCGAAACTCCGCTTGGCGTTCTGCATCTGGAAGCATCCAGTCCAACGTCTGCCTACGGTCGGCCCCAGCCCACCTACCCCTCTGCCTACTTACTTACAGCCCGGAGTGCTGGGGTGCGATATATGTATGTTCGGCGCGTGTCGGGCGGCTCGGCTGGCCGCCCCCGCCCCCGCCGCGGCTCTACGTGTGTCGGGCGGCTCGACCCGCCGCCCCCGCCCCCACCGCGGCTCTCTGGAGTGGCGATTAAGGCGACAGGCCGCGACAGGTCGCTGCCAGCCTCGGGGGAAATCAATCGCATATGAAACCGGCGCAAAGCCGGATCCAAGTGGCAATTAAAGCTGCCAATTACTGGCCGGCCAGGACGGCGGCGGTGGCAGCAGCGACGTCTTACTTGTCGCCAGGCGGAGGGAGGGCGGATGCCTGAGGTCACCGCTAGGTGGCTCTGCCGTCGGTAGTGGTGAATGAGGTCATCGCTAGGTGATTCTGTTGGCAACAGTGATATCTGAGGTCACCACTAGGTGGCCTTAGTCGACGCAACGATATCAGTCGTCCTCACTCTCCTAATGTAATCTGCAACACTGGAAGAAATCAGGCTCTTTGATAACACTGGTCATTAGACAGAGCATTCCACTTGCATAACAAATTGTCATTAAACATTTCACTAACTTAGACCACAGATGAACTCCCCCAGAGAGCGAGTCATGCCGCACGTGTGCGAGAGGCTCCACTGACCACCAGCGAGCCGGCCGTTGGGAAGCGATGGTCCCGGAGGTCGCAGTTGACCTTTACTCGCTGCACCGGACAGCACCAGTGGCCTCCTCCACAGGCCGGCCGCCTCAATGGGTTCCGAGCGACCGCGCTGAATCGCGGCCCGGCAGAAACCGGAGCTCTGGTGAGCTGCCGGGCAGGGGAGAGCCGGCAGTCTTCCGATACCGACCCGGCAGCCGCCATTGAAAGGAGGCTCCGGCGAATGATAAAGTGGGTAGCGATTGAGATGAAGTGCTCTGTCGGCGGCCAGAAAGCCTCCGTGATATCGGAGCGCGCTCTGATGGCCGTCTGGGTCGGACTTGCATTGTCCAACATATCACCTCTGTGTCTGCATGGCCAAAGTTCGCAAATTGAAACGTCGGCCGGCGGCGGACGCGAAACAACTTCTCCGGTCGGAATGCCGGTCGTCGGTGCCGTGTCCACTCTGCGCCCCTCCCCGGCCCTCGGTGACGCGCCCACAGATCCCGCGACGTCCGGCCGACGGGATCAATAGGGGCGGCATGCGTGTCGACTCGACTCGGCTCGGCCGGCCGGCCGGCAGCGCCGCCACACGAGGCTAATTGGCCGTGGCCCTCCGGAGGGGGCCGAGACGGCGGCTCGGCCGGCCGCGTGCCAGTCCATCGATCCCGCCGCGCCGCCGCCGACGGAGGTTCGGGCGGTGATGAGAAATGACGCCGAGATCCGCTGCCGTGCCGGCACATGCATCAGCGCCGCGCCCGGCCAAAGGTTGGCGCCGCCGCCGCTACCGCCGCGCCAGTCCCCGACCAGAGGAGGCCGATTCAATGCCGAGAACGAGCTCGAGGTACATTGGCGTGACAGAATCGGGAGATGGAGTCGCGAGGGACATGCTAAGCAGATTAAGTTGCTTTTGTGTCAACTGACTTAATTTCGCTAATTAAAAACAGCGACGGCGCTGTCGCGAGTGCCTTGGGCGTTAAGACGATAAGACCTGCAGGGAAAATTGAGTTCTACGGTGTCATGATGATCGTATAATTAGCATTGACGACGAGATCAATATCCACTTATTAATTATCAAACAACGTCAATAATCAGCCAACTAGCAAACGCACAGGAAAACCGACTAAAATGGGAATTAAAAAAGTAAAATGGACACAGGTGGAAATGACAAAAAACATTAATGTTCCAGGAAACCATAAGCATAACCGAAGGTTTGTTGTCAATAGTTAAAACACTATTCTTTAGAATTGTGTTTTTCTATTGAAAAACAAATCTGAGTTCCCTGACAATTTGGCAAAAGCTGCCTGAGATCTACACGGTGTCACCCAAGCCAAGACTATATATAGGGTGTCACCTATGTAACGTAAATTTAGATTGGATTACTGACCTTCCTCCCGACGTCCGTCAGCGCTGCTCGTTTGGGCGGTCTCACCTCTGGGCTGACCTGTCAGCGGCACCGTCCCCAGCGGGCCGTGACACCTCAGATGTCCTCACCGGCAGCCCGACTGCAGCTGGGCTGTGGTTACCTCTGGTCTCTGGACAGGTGATAGCGCAGTGGAACTCATCAAAGCGGAACCCTATTCCAACCTACCCTAAGAGTGAGCCCAACTTTGAGTAGACAACAACACGATCAAAGTTTGGATATCCTTTGATCGATTAGTTGCCGATTTTATCTCACCTTTGAGTACGGGCAGCAGTGCCGTGACGGCGTCCGTATCCGTATCCGTATCCGTCTCGGGTGGTCCGTACTCGTCTCTGGCCGCCTCGTTGGCCCGTGCCACTGGATCGGGTGGAGGGACCAGGGACTGTGGCGGCGGACTGAAAGGAGGCAGAGAAGGTCAGTTACACGGTTATATGGTACTGGATCGGGCGGAGGGACCAGGGACGGAGACTGCGGACTGGAAAGGACGGGGACGTCAGTTGAACGACAGGTAATGCAGTGCATGGGACACATGGGATCAGTGCAGGGGCTGCAGATGCAGAGATCGAAAGGGGACAAATGTCGGTTACTTTACTCAGTTATACGATATTGAATAGGCTATGCAGCTGTGGCAGAATAACAGTGCAGTCTGAGGTAGCATAATCACAGATCATAAACTAGGAGCTATATTCATTGATGCTCCCAGATTTGCATGTGGGTCATCAGGTTGCTCACAGACTACTTTATTTCTAAAAAGAACAGTCCATGACATGGTCATTTAAGGCCCGGTCACACATACATGACGTACGGCCGGCGCAGGCCGGCGCATTGCAAAAAGACCAGTGCGTCGTCGTGCGTTGATGTGTTACCAACTTTTGTCAAGAGTCAGCAGGAACTAGCAGCTTTACAACGAATGCACAACGCGCTGCAAGCGCTTTGCCAGCGCACCGGGCGAATACAGGGCACCTACACAGCGAATACAGAGCGCTTAAAGTGCGCACACACAACGGATGCACAGCGGCTTGCTAGCGCACGGGACGCATGGATCGCGCGTACACCGCGCATTCAACGCACAGTCAGCGAACTTCACTTTGCAGCGGCGCAGTGGTCCGTCTTGCCTGTTGTCATATCAGTAGGACTAGGACGCCAAGGAGGGCACATCCTCATCGGCCCTCCATGGAATTTGAAGGGATATCAAGATGCCTCCCAAGACAAAGGGACGAAAGGCGACCTGCACGAAGAAAAAGACTAAATTCTGGCATCAAGAGCAGGAGGAATTGAAAGGAGCCTATGCACTATGCAGCAATGACGCAGAAGAGTTACCCATTAGGGTAGAAGGAGAAATGAGGAGGTAGGGCGGGACCGTAGACATACGCCAGACGACCGCTGTGCGCGCTACATACTCGTTCAGCTCTTGTTTATCACGCCTTTATAGTCTATGCGTATCCGTTAGACATGCGTTAGAGGCACGCTATGTCCGCGCTAGGTATTCGCTACGCATCAGCCGACGAGCACACAACGAATACCCAGCGTGTGTTCCGCGTGTATCTGGCGCTGGCCCAACGCGCTCCGCGTGTGTCTGGCGTTCGTCTTCGTGCGTCGAGCTCAACGCACATTTTTGAGCATGCACAAAAATTGTCGACGCACGCAACGAATGACGACGCATGATACCGTTGGCCCAGCGCACTCGACGAACGAGTAACGAATGCATAGCGCAGGACGACGCACTGACCTAAATGAATGAATTTTTGGTGCGCGGGCCGTGCGTCGTGTATGTGTGACCGGGGCTTTAAAGTGTCATGGGTGATAGCGGAAAGTTCGCGCCGATTCGTTTTGGCTCTGCCGGGGACAGTCGATTGATGTTGCACATTTGACCTCACTTATAAACGAAGGCTGGACCGCCTTCTCTTCCAGCACAGGAGAACTGTTCCCGAGTGTGTGATATTAAACACCATGAGACACACTAATCAGACACACACAAATGCTAGAAAGCTGAACGAGCAACAGAGTTAGCAAAAACAGTCGCGATTGTTCAGTGATATTTGGTCATTGAAACGTTGACTAAATCTCCCAAGAAGAGTCTGTTACGAACCATTTGTTACCGGGAATAAAAAACGCGTGTACGAAATGCGAATTACCATATAACCAGTAGCAGCGGAATACCTTCAATTAAGGGGGGCACTGCCCATTTTTGATCCCATTCTTTCCATGCAACGCCCATAGGGCTAATGTTAAAATGCCAAAATCAAAGGGGCACGGTGCCCCGGTACCCTCCCCGTTCCGCCACCTATGCATATAACGTTGTTCAATTTCAAAAGACAACGCCATACGCAGGCCAGCAGCTGTGCAACTAAGAACAATGCGATTCATGCATAGTTCAGCCTTGGTTGTTGCACAGCCTCAAAGCGACCGCTGACCAACACCAGAAACACAATAAAACGCTAAATATGATCGTTAGGGGCACCCGCAAAAGTATGCAAAACATGTTTCAGATGTCCATAACCATACCTGCCCATAACAACCACTGTGGACGTTGGACACCGTGTGGAGACACAGTTTGGAATACGCTATATAATACGTTAATAAATGCGCTATAACATGTGGTTAGACGCTTATTGGCACCTGTTCACACAACCAAGTACGTAAGGCTAGCAGAGAGTATAGCAGACAGGCTCCACCGAGTCCCGCAGCTGAAATACATTCCCGGTATAACCCGCTAGAGTTTGTGCATTTTTGCGACATGAATCAGCAAAATAATTAACATTGATGGAATTCCATGAATCTAACCACGCAGTCGCGGTGTCATTATGCCATAACAAACCCACTGACACCTCATAACAAGCATTCCAGCACGCGTCCATGAGTTCAAACTTTACTGCTACAACACACTTGCTCTTACAACATTCAGCAGCCGTACCAATGGCCTTACGCTCGGTAACGCGGGTGGGAACCACGGCCTGACAGAGTCACACCTATCTACGCACCGGCCCGAGGGAGTTTCGCTCACCTCGGCACCAATCTTTACCGAGTCGCCACAGAGGGCGTCAGCTGTTCCCTCTCGGCAATAGTCAAACTTCGCCGCGGGACCGAAGTTGGCCGCGGTGGGAAACCACCGCCAGTGGGCTTCGCCAGCAGCGAAAATACCACCGATCGCGGGGAGCGCCGGGAAAAGGGCGGCAAACTTTGTGGCCGATTTCCTAACTCGTCAATTTACACACACTAAAAACGTGGTCCTCCGTGTCAAAGCCCTTAAAACTTGGTAACGAGATCAGGCCGGAGAAAACAAAGTCAAACAGCCACTTCACCGGCCACATGATCCACAAAAGGAACTCCGCTCGGTTGTTTGCACGCTTTCAGTCAAACCAAATAGAACGGCACCGACCTCAGGGTTCACCATTAGCGTTAACCCGACGATTAAAACACAATGAGAGTAAAACCTTTTTGACACGACCTACACAAGCGACGATCAGCAAAGCCCATCATTTCGGGCCATCATGTGGGAAACTCCCTTCACACATGGGAAAAACGTTAACAATAATCAACTGCTGATATGCAAGCACTAATAGCGAAAACCACCAGCATAAGAAAAACATTTAATCTGAGTAATAAGCTACCGACGATAACCAAGAAGCTGTACTTTTCGCAAATAATAGAAGCAGCAGCATGGATCCCACGCCAACACCACAGAAACCCCCGGTGTTTCTACACGCGTCAGCGCCGCCCACTCGCCCGCCTTACGGTGACCCGCCTATGACGGTATCGCTCGCACACACCGCGCCGCGGTAACGACACTAATGAGTGTAACGACACCTCGGGTCAATACGGCCGACACGCGGTCGACCCGCAAACAGCCGCGCCACACGGCTCTATCTCTGCCGGTGGCTGGCTGTGTTTGTCGCTGTGTATGTAAGCAGAGGTCCGTGAGTCATAGGGGACACGGCGCAGCAGGATGGGGGTTCCAGCCGGGAGCTGCAGGCGTGAATCTCGACAATGTGAAGGCACAGCTGGAAAGGCGCTTGTCGCAGCTTGGGATATTGGTGACCGGGAGATAATTGATAATGCAAGCCGAATCAATTGATAATGCAAGCCGAATCTCGCCAATAAATGTTTTACACTGCTGCTAAGGCCAGGTATATCAGTACTGGCATAAGCCGAAAAAGGCGTTGAGCATGGGGTTATTCAGTGCTTGTTAGCTTCAATTCAAACTGGTGGTGATCCGACAATCATTCGCGAGCGAGTTCCACAATACTTTTGAAGTATAATACATACGAGTATTTCGCCAATTTCCGGTGCTATAAGAGAAATCCGCTACGGCTATGTCTGCCTCAAGCACCCATCGTCCGTTTCCGGCCTGTTCCCAATGCGTTTCCATGACGTTTCCAGTGATCGTCACGGCACCTGCGCCGTTCGCCCGTCGCTCGGCGGATCCAGAACTGATGGCCCGTCAGCGACCGACGCCAACTCGAGACGACTTGGGAACAAGTTTGGGCCGCTCGCCGCCGTCCAGGAGAGGGAGACATTGGTGCTGACGGAGGCACGGACGGACACCACACCGTCGACGTTGTGAACCGTGGTGGCGGATCCTGGAAGTCCGGTCATAAGGAAGGAGCACACGGGAAAACAGAGATGAGTGCTCTGATGGTCAATCACCTCAGGACACGAAAACGATGGAAGTAGCAATATCAGGGCGACGGGCATAGCAGTAACATAAGGTCACAAAGGGTCACATCGCAAAAAAAATCCCTGAAATGTAGGCAAATTCTGCTCCTCCTCAGCAGAGCAGAAGAGAGCGAGATGAGATTGCGGCATGGCCTCTACCAGTTCTCCATCATGCCCCGGGGAGGCGCCCTGTATAGTGGTCCGAAGCAAAAGCACATGCGTCTCAAAGACGCATGTTCTTTTCAAAGGTGGTTCCATTTAATAACATCAAAGAGGACAGTTGATATACGATATCGTAAAGCTGATGTGCATAAAACCAGCTTAGCGTGTCCTCCGATCAACTCCTCTCCCTGTTTGGCTGTGAAAGGCCGTCAACACCCGGGTTTATCTTCGCCTCCAGCTCTGTGCGAGCCACCGCTTCGTCAAACCCGGGTGGACGACGAGGGTCGTTTGGGAACAAAGGACAGGACGGTGATGATGGGGATGGTGGGTGGGCAAACACTCCGCGCACCCCTTGTACACCGCGGCTCGGCTCACACTGCGCGTGTTATCGGCCGACCACGGCGGGGCCGCCGCGGTTCTGTTTGTTCTTCTCCACCCTTCTCGTTATCGCCCCCCCTCCCCCTCCCCCTTCCCTGGACCCCACTGGCTCGGTGTCGCGTCGTGTCACGTCGGCCCGCTAATCACGATTCAACGTCCCGTTAATGCTTGATTAGCGTGTCCTCCGATCAACTCCTCTCCCTGTTTGGCTGTGAAAGGCCGTCAACACCCGGGTTTATCTTCGCCTCCAGCTCTGTGCGAGCCACCGCCAAACACCCCAAAGGAACCAAGGGTATGTGTATTCATACTAGATTATGCGCGCGTGTCCCGTTCACAGGGTTCACAGGCGGTACCTGTCAGCACGTGGGTTCCACGGCTCGGGTCCTGTAGGTACTCCGCCACACACGATGGGGGCCGGACCGGACACTGGGCCGCCTGTGGCCGCAGCCGCCGGAAACCGCGCCAAGTCGTGCCGACTGAGCGCGTCGGCCGCGCCGTTCTCTTTCGTTGCCACGTACTCGACGGATACAGCGAACTCATGGAACGCCGTCCAGAACAGGGGCTGACGCAGCAGCGCTATAATCAGTGGCGACCCCGACCATCCCCTCCCCCAGACCCCCACCACCCCCATGTTATCGGACCGGATCAGCACGTGGTGCCCGCCCCATCTCTCTCCCCACACCAAACATGCCACCATGACGGGGATGAGCTCCAGCCACGTCATGGATGGCGCGGCGTCACACTGCCGCTCGCGGGGCCACTCCATCATCCACCATTCGTCTCCGTGCCACGCCCCCATCCCCCGACGTGAGCTGTCCGTGTTCATCACAATACAGTGGTCGTACTCGCCCGGTGGCGGGGGGGGGGGGGGGAATGCCGTACCACATCGGCAAAAAGTGGCCCACCACCGTAAAACCGCCCGTATGTACATCGGCCGTGATCCGCACCCGGCGGTTCGGTCCGCTAACAGAGTGCGCCGCATCTAGCAGGCGTCTAGTGAACGCCCTCCCCGGCGGGACGTACTTGCTGGCGTGCACGAGACGTCCCACCACCGACAGCAGTTCCCGCTGTGTGCATTTCTGTCGCCCGAGCAGTGTCTTTAGTAACTCCTGGGTGCCCACTAGCTTGGCGTCTGGCAACGCTAGGGTGTCTAGGGTGTTTCTGTGTCTATCACAACCCGAGAAGCTCCATCCGTGTTGATGGCGGGGCGCGTTTCCGCTCGGCCAGCGGCACGCCCACTTCCGCACAAATGTCTCGCAGTCTCACATACGCTACGTCGGCACTGTCCGATACTCCGCGCCCTACCCCGAAGAAGTCATCTAAATAATTGCGTATATACACGTCCGATGTCTGATCCTGGAACACATAGGCGCAAGCATGTGGCAAAATCATTGAAAACCCATGGACTGCTTCTAGCCTCAATGGCAGACAAACCTGGTAGTATAGTAACCCGTCCCAACAGAACCCCAGTAGCGCCCACTGGCCGGGCCGGACAGGTATAAGTTTGAATGCATTTTTAACATCGGTCTTGAACAGCAAGGTCCCGGCGCCTCCAGCTAGGAGAATCGACCGCACGGCCTCGTCGAATGATGTGTACGTCACACGAAACTCGTCTGGGTCTAACCCGGCGTTGACCCCGACATCTCTCGACTGTGATAGATCTAAAATGAGCCGCACTTCGCCATTAGGTTTATCGCGCGCACTCAACGGGTTCACTATCATGTTCGGCAGCGGTGGAGCATGGAACGGTCCCCGTGTCGTACCGTCCGCGACCTCTCGCCGAATGGCTGCCGTCACCCCGGCACGGCGCCGTTCGGCGGACTGATTGTTTTTCGCGAAACGGCCCCGCGCCGCACCGCGGTATCCAATGTCAGCCCCGTGCCGGAACCGCCCAACGACAGTTTCTCTGGCATCGACCATTGTCCACAGCCTGTCGCTTGGCTTCCACCCTTCTGCACTGTCGACGGCGTAGGATCATGCACGAGTCTAATTATGAATACGCCCCCGAAGTCACGCCTAGGATCGCAGTACCACAGCCTGCCGTGCCGGGCTATCTGCTGTTTGCACTTGCCTGACCGGCCCGCCGCGCCGGCGCCGCGGTGTGCGTTATGAGTCACTCGAGGTCGTCTTTCCGCGCGTCCGCCCGCTCGGCCGCACGTTCCCTTATCCATGTCGCCGCACCCCCCCCCCCCCTTTCTCTCTCTCTCTCTCTCTCTCTCTCTCTCTCTCTCTCTCTCTCTCTCTCTCTCTCTCTCTCTCTCTCTCTCTCTCTCTCTCTTCCTCTCCCTCCTCTCTCTCTCTCTTCCGCCCTCCATCCTCTCTCTCTCTCTCTCTCTCTCTCTCTCTCTCTCTCTCTCTCTCTCTCTCTCTCTCTCTCTCTCCTCTCCTCTCCTCTCCTCTCCTCTACTCTCCTCTCCTCTCCTCTTTCCTCCCCTCCCCTCCTCTCCGTCCGTCCCAGGCCATTGTCCCTCCCTTGTTCGTCGGTTTGTCGGCGGTGTAGCTTTTATCACCGCTACGGCCGCCCAGGCCGTAAGCAAATAGCACCACTGGGTCCACAGATTCTCCTCATGTCCGGCTTTCGCGTTTGACGCGAGCACTAGTCAGCGAGTTTGCCGCGCTGCGTTTCTGCTGGGCTATACGCGTTGAACTTGGCATGTCTGGCAGGCGCCGCTATTGCGCCAGGTATATATCGATACCATACCGAGGCCGCGATGACATGCACACGCACCGACCAGTTGGCGACATGTTGACCCTGTTAATGTCATCTAGACCGCCTTGCCGACGCCGGGTCTAAGCCAACAGAAATGTGACGCCCACACCACGTGGTCAGAGTATAACCGGATCCAGTCATTCCAGCCGGTGGTCCAACCTACATACACTAACCGTCAGGGGCGCGGGAACTACTTTCCGACTGGGGGGGCACACCATAATAGACATTAACCTAGGGTACCCCCAAATCTAGTTTTCTCACCGGTTTTAGGCCACTTATTTTTCACCCCTCGGCTTTTTTCAACAAAAAAGAAAACATTTGCAAAAAAAAGTGTGGTATTCCGTCTGAAAGCTGTGGGGGCACCGCCCCCACGGCCCCAGAGTTGGGGGGGCAAGCTGCCCCCACTGCCCCCCCGGCTCCCGCGCCTATGCTAACCGTCGCGTTCACTGCCTTGCTGGGGGAGAGCCGGCGCCGGCCGAGACGAGACGAGACGAGTCGGCCGTTTGGGGTGACGTCCTTGAGGCTCGCTTTGGCGGAGCTTAATGACGTCCCATTGGCGACCGAACTGGTCTGATGACCTGGGCATTCCAGCCCAATCAGGAGCCGGACGGCAGGGGGAGGGGGGGGGTCCAACTGACCCCTTCCCCACACGCTAGACGCAACAGAACGCCGCACACGGACGAGGGATATGATAGGTGTACGGATCAGGCTCATTCGAAAGCCCGACCCATCAGTATCACAAGCGGCGGCCGCCGCCGCGACGGGACAGTGACGACCTGCAGTTGTGCAGTTACATTCCGACTTAGCGTTGGAAACGGTCTAACATGAGCCTTCTTGCTGATACGTGCCCTGTGGAAAGACCGCAGTCGACACAGCCAGCCGGGAACCACCGCGGCACGTCAGCGTGACACTCACCATATCAATCCGCCTAGCGCTCAAAGCCAGCCGAAATCGGGGCGCCCGGGGCACCCGGCTAGCCGACATACAATGCATCTCTGCACGGCTGCGTGACACTGACTGGGACGGTCTATTCTGCGCACACACCCAGTCTGGAATCCATCACTGCACCGCAGAGTGACACTGACTATTTCGATCTACCCGAGCACATGTCCAGCCAAGTGTATCTCCCTCCCCCCCCCCCCCCACCCCCACCCTCCGTTATGACCGGCCCCTCCCCAGAACCCAGCCGCCGCTGGAGACCGCTCCCAACGCCCCATCTCCCCTCCCTGGGCCTCGGCACGGCCGACCTGTTTGTCTTAGCGCGCAGCTGCGTGCCCTCAAACTCTCCCTCTCTGCTCTCCCACCCTCCGCTATCGTCCCGACCGGTCGTAAGCTCCAATATTTGCTCAGCCGCGACGACACCTCGCTGACGGCGCCTCGTCTTTATCACCTCGGCGTATGCCGTCTAGTGGTGTTAGTTGCAGAAAATGTATGTCCAATGTCCGTCCAATTCCAATGCTTACGCCGATTTCCGTCCAAAATGTTTAAGCTAGCCATTTGTCCAAAGATGTCCGAAACCTACGCAATAGTTTACACTTAACACTGTTATCTTTTTTTTTTTGTATTTTTAGCAGCTTTAATGTGTTAATCATCTCAAAGGCTGATCTTTCTATTCGCCAATCAGTGTTAACCACGATTGCTTTATAGAAATGCTGAGGTGTAGCAATGATTGTCCAAAGTTGTCCAAACCTGCGTCATTGTCCAACCGAATTCCGGATTGGACATTGGACAAAATCGGAAATCCACAGATTCAAGCTACGATTGACACCACTAAATTGCCGTCTCACCCAATGCCGCCGCGCCCCGATGGAGGCCATTAGATACCCGCCCCTCTCCTATACGTGCCCGCCTGTTCTGGATCAGTTCGCACCATTACCTGCCGGGTAGAACTCGCGAGTTACGTCACGTGTCAGGTCATACCCGTCGTCGGGCCAGATATGGCTCGACGGGGACCACAGTTGCCAGGTCCTCCTGTGCACACGGCATGTACTGATCAGGTCTCACCCGTCGGCCGTGGCCATGACACGACGGGGACCACAGTTGCCAGGTCATCCTGTTCACACGGCATGTACGGATCAGGTCTCACCCGTCGGCCGTGGCCATGGCCCGACGGGGACCACAGTTGCCAGGTCCTCCTGTGCACACGGCATATACGGATCAGGTCACACCCGTCGGCCGTGGCCATGACACGACGGGGACCACAGAGTGCCAGGTCCTCCTGTGCACACGGCATATACGGATCAGGTCACACCCGTCGGCCGTGGCCATGACACGACGGGGACCACAGTTGCCAGGTCATCCTGTTCACACGGCATGTACGGATCAGGTCACACCCGTCGGCCGTGGCCATGACCCGACGGGGACCACAGTTGCCAGGTCATCCTGTTCACACGGCATGTACGGATCAGGTCACACCCGTCGGCCGTGGCCATGACACGACGGGGACCACAGTTGCCAGGTCCTCCTGTGCACACGGCATATACGGATCAGGTCACACCCGTCGGCCGTGGCCATGGCACGACGGGGACCACAGTGGCCAGGTCATCCTGTTCACACGGCATGTACGTGTAATCGGCAAGCTGCGCCGATTAAAGTTTATCTGTTTCACCGGCGAGAGGAGCCCGGTGACCATATGATGTCTGGACAGGAATTTAATTCAACGGTTTTGCGCGTGATCGTCTGCTATTCAATTGTTGCTTCAGGTATGAACTCGAAGCTGTCCTAGATAATGTAATTAAATGTGTTTATTATGTACGACATGTTATTAGAATGGTAAATACTCTTGTTCATGCTTAGAGGCTTTACTGACCAATTAGTATAATGTTTTATATAGCGGATGCCACGATCGGAGCAGCTCATGTGCACTATGTTTTCGCCCATTCAGCTGATCACGGAGGTGTTCGGCTGACTGTGGGCGGGGAGTCTGGATCGAGAGCTCAAGGAGTGAGGTTGCGCTCCTGGCTCTGTTAAAATGTAACCTAAAGCTAAATACAATGTAATGTTCTTCACTTTTGATTATGTCGATTCACCTTCAGTAAACACGGGTTTACATTTGGTGGCAGCGGTGGGATCGACTTAGTCGAAATGAAGTTTGGAGCCCGAACCGACGTCCTCGGCTTTCGCGGCCACAAGAAATCAAGTTTTCAACTGACTGTTTGAAATCTTCGGAGAAGCTATCGCCAGTGCAAGATGTCTGCTGTTGGTTTTCCGGCTCTGCAATACTCTGACGAGTTGTCAGTTAGCCGGTAAGGTCGGTCGACTTCGCCTTTTGTCCCGACTGAAGACTGCAACATGTTGGCCGCTGCACGGCGACTGTCCAGCAGTGCCGTCTGTTCCCGCTAGCACTGAGCTCCGCTTCTTGAGCTGTGCTACGGTTAACTGATCCACGGTCCACTTGGCTTTGCAAGTGTCGACTGAGCGCCGTTGCTGCAACACGTTTACTCATCAAGTTTATCGCAAGATGGACCAGTTACGAGCCGTCATGGAGATCGACCAGCCCAGGGCTATCGAAGCAAGAGGGGCCTAGTCCTGGACCGCGCTGTTTCCCTGCTTCTACAATCTTCGTGGTACCGGCTACCTGCAGTCTCAGCTGTGATGGAGGTGACGTCCGTGAGGAGGCTGAGAGACAGCGATCAGTGCGCAGTGGCCTGCGGTGATCTCGGCCCAGCCGTCGCGCTGCTGCGGCCTGCGAGCTCAGTGTGCAGTGTTCAGTGATTTGGTGCGCGAGTGAAGAGTCGGCAGCGCCATAGCGATTGGCGTCCGATCTCCTCGCTGCTGGTGATCGGCACCAGCCGGCCGTATCGCCCACCGCGACTCGGCTCGGAGCTCTGCCCAGCTCTGCCGCCCCGTCGGCGCTGCACTGGACCGCGTCAGCTGATTCGAGGAGCAGCAGACAAGGCGCCGGATGGAGGGGACTGGCCGTCACTGCACTCACGGTACTGTGCCTGGGGAACTGGGATTTCGGGGTCGGTGAACTGTGTTTTGAGTGTTTGTCGATGAACAATTCAGTAGTGGTGTCAGGGCAACGTGCGAAAAATCAAAGTGAATACGCAATGGAAATGATATTAGAGTTCACTGTAAAGCTAGGTCAGGTTTGGCTAACCAGTTAATGCGGTACCTAAGCAGGAATTTAAAATGAGTTCTTTTATTGTACCGGCACCCCGTTTCGGTGGGAAGGGCTCATTGTCCCGTTTCCGTGAGGACTTTCAAACGTTTGGTCGGCTTCAGGGCTGGGATGAGGGACAGCAGCTTTCTTTTCTGCCACTGACCCTAGAAGGCATTGCACGGGATGCTTATGATGCTCTGAGCTCGAGTCAGAAGGGATCCCTGGACAGCGTTTTCAATGGTTTGCGGGAAACGTTCACAGTGGGGACCACAATCGACGCGCACATTCGTCTGACCGAGTTAAAGTATGACCCCGCCGAGTCTCTGGACGAGTTCCTTGTGCGGTTTAAGTCTCTGGTAAGGCGCTCCTTCCCAGATCAGCCGACCGATGGTCTACTTTTTAACTACTTTCTGTCAGCCGTCCCCGAGAAATATCGCTCAGAGATTGTGATGGCGGGAATTACTGATTTCCCAGCCGCCGTGCAAAAGGTGAGCAATATCCGCAGCGCTGAGGTGCTGCGAAGCGCGTCAGTGCGTCAGGTAGAGGTGCAGGCGCCGATGTTGCGCCTGATACTCGATCGCATCGAGCAGCTCGAGCGGCGTCTGGACGGCCCCGGACGCCCCGAGCGGACCGGACGGCGCCGCGGGTCGCAGCCGTCCCGGTCAAACGAGGCGCCGGCGCGCGCCTGCTGGGCCTGTGGTGGTGCTGATCACGTGCGGTCCCGATGCCGTTTTCGTGATAGCACCTGCCACTCGTGTGGTAAGAAGGGACACCTGGCAGCCGTGTGCCAAGCTCTGTCGGGAAACGCCGACCGGGGCCCAGGTCAAAGCCCGAGGCCGGGTCCCGCGGCACCTCCCGAACAGTAAGTGATGCTGGTGACAGCGTACAGCTCAACCCAGATATGACTTTCCCGGCTAGGATCTGTGGGGTTGAGTGTAACTGTTTGTTGGATACGGGCTCGACGATAAGTATCATTAATAAGGCAGTGTTTGATGCTTTACCGAACGCCACTTTGAGCATGACAGCGACACGGGCGCGGACGGCCGCGCAGGAACAGTTGCCTCTCCTAGGGAGAACTGTCCTTTCCGTTCAGATAGGTCGCGTACAAAAGACTGTTCCCTTTTATGTGTCAGATGTGATTGATGTGCCCTGCCTGTTTGGCATTGATTTCCTTCAGCACGTGCAACCCTGTGTAATAGATCTGCAGCGGAAATGCCTGAGCTTTGTGCCGTCGGAGGCAGTTCGATCTGTTTCAGCGGAGGCAGTGACTGTAGGAACCGTGGTTCTGGGCAAAGATATTACCGTTCCACCCGGTAGTGAGACGGTGGTTCGTGGGTTTTCTCATAACTGTGACTACAGGGGCTCTGCTCTGATTGAACCTTCATGGGATAAACCGGGATTAGAGGTTGTGAGAAGCATAGTGGAAGTGTCTGGCACGAGCGTTCCACTAGTATTGCGAAACAACTCTGATCGTTTTGTTACTGTACCCAAGCACGCTGAGCTGGCTCAGTTGGAGGTAGGATTTTCAGAGGAGCCTAAAGTAAAAGAGTCTGAGCTTAAAGAGTCTGTGAACTTGGAAGAATTAGTGAATTTAGAGGGAGTAGATATAACGTCATCACAGAGAGCTGCCCTTTTTCGCGTCCTTAAAAAGTACGAGTCAATGTTCGATGGTCACGTGGGCCACACCACTCTGGTGGAGCACCGTATCGATACGGGTGACAGCCCTCCGATCAGACAGGCCCCACGTAGAATTCCGCCCCACCTCAAAGAGGAGATGAAGGCTCAGTTAGACGAATTAGTCAGACAGGGGATCCTAGAGGAGTCAGAGGGCACGTGGGCGTCACCAATTTGCGTGGTTCGTAAGAAGGACGGGTCGGCGAGAATAGTAGCCGATTTGCGTCGATTGAACTCTGTGTCCCGAGTCCCCGCCTATCCGATAGCCAGAATTGATGACACGTTAGATGCGCTGTCGGGATCGTCGCTATTTTGTACCCTTGATATGAACTCGGCTTACCATCAGATGTCAATTGCACCGGAGGATAGAGAAAAGGCAACGATCGTGACACCTTTCTCGTGTCTTCAGTACACACGGGTTTGTTTTGGTCTCGCAGGAGCGCCAGCGAGCTGTGCTCGTCTGCTGAACATAGTACTAGGAGATATTGCACCGGAAAAATGTGTGAGTTACTTTGATGACATCATTGTGCACGGGTCAACCTTTCAGAGTGTTCTGGAGTCACTGGATTGTGTTTTGAGTCGTCTCATGGAAGCAGGGTTGACTTTGAACTTGAAAAAGTGTCAGTTTTTCCGGAAAAAGGTCACCTATCTGGGACATGAAGTATCAGGGGAGGGTATCAAGGCCGATCCTGTCAAGGTGGAGAAGGTGCGTGACTGGCCTGTGCCCAGATCAGCCAAGGAGATGTCCAGTTTTCTTGGGCTAGCTTCGTACTTTAGAAGGTACATTAAGAACTTTGCGGATATTGCAGCGCCGCTGTTCCGCCTCACGATTAAAGATCAGAAGTTTGAATGGTCAGACAGCGCTCAAATTGCTTTTGATTCATTGAAAAAGGCCTTATGCGAGTCACCAGTGCTTGCGTTTCCGCGTTTTGATTCAGAGGCAGGTCCATTCATTTTGGAGACGGACGCCAGTGGAGAGTGTATGGGAGCCGTTTTGCTACAGGTTCAGAATGGTGTCGAGCGTCCAGTCGCTTACGGCAGCCAGACGCTGTCAAAGTCACAGAGAAATTACTCTACCACGAAGCGTGAGTTATTAGCGTGTGTTCATTTTGTGCAACATTTTAACCACTATCTTCAGGGAGCGAGATTTCAATTACGTACTGATCACAGTAGCCTGCAATGGCTATTGAATTTTAAGAACCCCACCGGCATGCTAGCCAGGTGGTTTGAAGTTTTGGGCAATTATCAATTTGACATTTCTTATCGCCCGGGGGCCACTAATACAGCAGCTGATGGTCTGAGCCGGCGCCCCGAGAGCACAGCTGACGCAGGCGTGCAGACTGAGGGAGCGCGGTGCCATCAGATCAATGCGAGTCTGTGGTCCACCAGTTTCATGAAAGACGAGCAAGGTAAGGACGCAACAATTTCAGAGATCGTGAAGCATCTTTCCTCGGGACAGCGTCCACATCGCCGCAGTGTCGACAGGTCCTTGCGTCCCCTGCTGAGGCAGTGGTCCAGACTGACCCTTCTTGACGGTGTCCTGTACCGAAAGTACCGCAGGAGGGCGAGAGATGAGTTTCAGCTGCAGCTGGTGATTCCGCGATCTCTCGTGACCGGTGTGCTGATGTCACTGCACAGCGGCCCGACCGCCGGTCACCCCGGACCGGACAGGTTACACGCTGCAGTGACCCGACGCTTCTTCTGGGTGGGAATGTTGTCAGACGTCAAGGAGTTCTGCAAGCGCTGTGAGCGGTGTTCATCCAGAAGTCAGCCGGTGCCGAGACCGAGAGCCGCGCTGGGTGAACTGCATGCTTCCGAGCCGTTCGAGACGGTAGCGATCGATTTTCTGACTAACCTACCAGTGACGCCGAGTGGTCATAAGCATTTGTTGGTGGTGATCGATCACTTCACTCGCTGGTGTGAGGTGTTCCCGCTGAAGGATATGACGGCCACCACAGTAGCGTCCACCTTGGTGAGCGAATTCTTTTCCAGGTACGGGTGCCCGAGGAAGCTCCATTCGGATTGTGCCGCCAATTTCACGGGTCAGGTGATTGCCGAGATGTGTCGTCTTTTCGGCATAGAGAAAACAAAGATAAGTGCCTATCATCCAGAGGGTGACGGTAAGGTCGAGAGGATGATGAGGACTCTGCTCGACATGCTTTCGAAGTATCTCGACGCAAATCATGATCAGTGGGACGAGCACCTCCCATTGTTGATGCTGGGGTACAGATCGCTCGAGCACAGTGCGCTGGGCTACAGTCCGTATTTTCTCATGTTCGGTAAAGAGCCGCGCCTGCCTGTGGAGGCTGAGCTCCAGGTTCCAGTCGCGAGCAAATCTCAGACCGTCACTGAATATGTAGATAAGCTACGCGAGTCTTTGAGAATTGCACACAAGCATGCGCTACAGGTATCTGACGCTTCACATGGAAAAAACAAACGGTTCTACGAAAAACGAATGAATGAGTTTGAATACAAAGAGGGAGATTTGGTATTTTTGCACAAAGCTGTAGTTCCTAAGGGACAATATTACAAGTTTGTGAGACCGTGGAAGGCTGCGGTGATTGTAGCAAGGGTAGGGGACTTGAACTATCGTATCAAGGTCACGGGCTCCAGGAAAACATTACTGGTTCACCATAATCGTTTGAAGCCGCGAACTGAGCCGATAGTTACCCCACCTGTGCCAGAGGTCACTGAGAGTCAGGATGGGGCTGGTGCTGATGCTGCGTCACCGGTGACACGCGCTCAGACCACGCCGCCAGCAGAGATAGAGTCGGTCTCCGTGGACAGTGCGTTAGCGGATGGCCCGGCTGGTGTCACAGCCTGGGCACGATTGCCCATCATCGGCACTACTGCTGTGCAAGGTAAGGAGCCAGCGATTGCGGAGCAATCGTCCGGCACAGTTCAGATGGCGGTGCCGACACGCGAGTGTCCACCGGTACCCCCGCGGTCTGAGGTACCGCCGCCGGTGCCAGCCAGACGGTCTGAGCGACGGACTCGACCGCCTGATCGCTTTGTTCCAGGCTTGTAGATAGCCTGATTAACATGAATGCTTCAAAAGGCAAGAGGTAAGAGGTGCGCTCAAATTAACGTAAAATCAGTCGCCCTGATTTTCCTTTTAACTAGCTCAGCAGACAATCGGTTGGCTCCTGGCGCCGGAGTGCGACAGATTTGTTTAACTCTTTATGGAAAGAGGGTGTGCGCGTCGAGCTAGATTCGGTCAATCCATGGGGACGTTTCTGATTGACATGTCAATGTCATTAAACTCAGTTTGAGTAGGAGCCCTCTAGCAGCCTGTTCAGAGCATCATGGCATGGGATGTAAATAGCATGGTCCGGTTAACCTGTGTTTGGGATGGGACCCAGGGTACCCATTGCCATCATTGACGGTTAGCCATACCTGTTCAGCTAGCTAGTTGATAAGTGAGCGATGCTGCGCGATGACGTGTTTGTGTTTTTCGTTGTTGCTGACTGCCAGTCCACGTCAGCCGGATGCTGCTAGGCATCACCTAGCGACCACGATGTTTTGGTGTCGCGTGGCGCGTGCTGATGATGCCGCATGTGTCAATGAGTGTTTGTAGATGTAAGTGCACGCCTTTCATTCAAAGGAGGGAGAAGTGTAATCGGCAAGCTGCGCCGATTAAAGTTTATCTGTTTCACCGGCGAGAGGAGCCCGGTGACCATATGATGTCTGGACAGGAATTTAATTCAACGGTTTTGCGCGTGATCGTCTGCTATTCAATTGTTGCTTCAGGTATGAACTCGAAGCTGTCCTAGATAATGTAATTAAATGTGTTTATTATGTACGACATGTTATTAGAATGGTAAATACTCTTGTTCATGCTTAGAGGCTTTACTGACCAATTAGTATAATGTTTTATATAGCGGATGCCACGATCGGAGCAGCTCATGTGCACTATGTTTTCGCCCATTCAGCTGATCACGGAGGTGTTCGGCTGACTGTGGGCGGGGAGTCTGGATCGAGAGCTCAAGGAGTGAGGTTGCGCTCCTGGCTCTGTTAAAATGTAACCTAAAGCTAAATACAATGTAATGTTCTTCACTTTTGATTATGTCGATTCACCTTCAGTAAACACGGGTTTACATACGGATCAGGTCACACCCGTCGGCCGTGGCCATGACACGACGGGGACCACAGTTGCCAGGTCATCCTGTTCACACGGCATGTACGGATCAGGTCACACCCGTCGGCCGTGGCCATGACACGACGGGGACCACAGTTGCCAGGTCATCCTGTTCACACGGCATGTACGGATCAGGTCACACCCGTCGGCCGTGGCCATGACACGACGGGGACCACATTGCCAGGTCATCCTGTTCACACGGCATGTACGGATCAGGTCACACCCGTCGGCCGTGGCCATGACACGACGGGGACCACAGAGTGCCAGGTCCTCCTGTGCACACGGCATGTACGGATCAGGTCACACCCGTCGGCCGTGGCCATGACACGACGGGGACCACAGTTGCCCGGTCCTCCTGTGCACACGGCATATACGGATCAGGTCACACCCGTCGGCCGTGGCCATGACACGACGGGGACCACAGTTGCCAGGTCATCCTGTTCACACGGCATGTACGGATCAGGTCACACCCGTCGGCCGTGGCCATGACACGACGGGGACCACAGTTGCCAGGTCATCCTGTTCACACGGCATGTACGGATCAGGTCACACCCGTCGGCCGTGGCCATGACACGACGGGGACCACAGTTGCCCGGTCCTCCTGTGCACACGGCATATACGGATCAGGTCACACCCGTCGGCCGTGGCCATGACACGACGGGGACCACAGTTGCCAGGTCCTCCTGTGCACACGGCATATACGGATCAGGTCACACCCGTCGGCCGTGGCCATGACACGACGGGGACCACAGTTGCCAGGTCATCCTGTTCGCACGGCATGTACGGATCAGGTCACACCCGTCGGCCGTGGCCATGACACGACGGGGACCACAGTTGCAAGGTCATCCTGTTCACACGGCATATACGGATCAGGTCACACCCGTCGGCCGTGGCCATGACACGACGGGGACCACAGTTGCCAGGTCCTCCTGTGCACACGGCATATACGGATCAGGTCACACCCGTCGGCCGTGGCCATGACACGACGGGGACCACAGTTACCAGGTCATCCTGTTCACACGGCATGTACGGATCAGGTCGCACCCGTCGGCCGTGGCCATGACACGACGGGGACCACAGTTGCCAGGTCATCCTGTTCACACGGCATGTACGGATCAGGTCACACCCGTCGGCCGTGGCCATGACACGACGGGGACCACAGTTGCCAGGTCATCCTGTTCACACGGCATGTACGGATCAGGTCACACCCGTCGGCCGTGGCCATGACACGACGGGGACCACAGTTACCAGGTCCTCCTGTGCACACGGCATATACGGATCAGGTCACACCCGTCGGCCGTGGCCATGACACGACGGGGACCACAGATGCTGGCCTCTCTAGGCGCACGGTGTCGTGGTCAGCTAGGTACCCGCCCCTCTCCGTCACGCCCACTTCTATAGCGCCCGTCGAACGGTCCCCCCCCCCCTATCCCGTCTCCTCGTGGCCGTTCTACCTAGATCCTTCCCCCCCCCCGCAGCCTATCGCTGCGCCCACCTGCCATCATGCGTCCGTCTCCTGTCGCTCCGTTGATGTTGTCCTGTTATTCCGTACACCAAACCGAGCACTTATATCGCATTCGTCGCGCGCGCCGCGCGAGAAACACTCCGCGCACCCCTTGTACACCGCGGCTCGGCTCACACTGCGCGTGTTATCGGCCGACCACGGCGGGGCCGCCGCGGTTCTGTTTGTTCTTCTCCACCCTTCTCGTTATCGCCCCCCCTCCCCCTCCCCCTTCCCTGGACCCCACTGGCTCGGTGTCGCGTCGTGTCACGTCGGCCCGCTAATCACGATTCAACGTCCCGTTAATGCTTGATTATCAGAAAATTTGATGCTTCATTTCACGTTCAAATAGCCCAGCGACTGATCGTTCGAGTGCTGAGTCTATCCGTAGCATGAACCACGCTCAAGTCACTTTGTCGTCGTCGCTGTTTACTTCTGACTTGGAAGGCTTGTCAGTGAGGGCGGTCGCGTTGCAAGCAGTTTTAAGTCGGCGAGCTGGGCAGACAGCTGATCGGCTAGCTGCACATGTAAAAAGCTTGGTTAAAAATGTTATTCACTCCCATCCCCATGGCTCTAGATATCATGATCCCCACGATATCCCATAGCTCATGCCCAAGGTGAGCTCTGACCGAAAAACGTAATCCATCAAAATAGTTTGACCTACAGCATGCAATACACGGTAGGTACTCTTAAATTTCGTGTGGACACTAGAAACCTGGCAAAAAAAGCACGCACACCATCCATCCACTGCACACCATCCACTGACCATTTGACAGCGTTCGTCTGGCCGCCGTCACCCGCCTCTCCCAGCCTGGCGTCCGTCGCTGCCGCCGTCTCCTCCGTATCATCGCCACCAAAGTCGAACATCATCCTGAAACAACATACCCCTGTCAGTCAGTCCACCCACCCCACGCACCGACCAACGCCAGCAGCACGCACAACCGCGCCGTGCCAGGCACTCGCGGACACAGCAATTGCCGCTATAATCGGTACGTTAGTGACACTCTGACAATGGGCACAGCCGAGCGGGGGAGGAGCAGTCGTGTGCGGTACAGGGCCCACCCGGACAGAACATCAATCACACAGGCATCCGCAATCATGTCGTTGGCAGCACAGTCATTGGCTGCCGACAAGTATGTTGGACATGCACACGTGCAACGCTTGGTAATATCATTGCCCACAATGCCCCGGTATGACAGCCAACAGGCAGGCGATATTTGTTGGTAGCGGGTTTTGTTGCTACAGGTATGCAACCGTGGTGGCCGACGGTGCAGACTGCAACAGAATGATTAAGGCTCAAACAACTGCCTCTCGGATTGGTGTCGGGGCCACTCATAACTGACACCGAAAACAAACTGGAAATGAATGAAACTAGCGAAGTATTAAACGCACGCGTACCACGAAACACCAGGTGAATACACGGCGTCGACATTAAATATTCGTCTTTATGCCATCACATGTTTAGTCTCAAAATGCATTGCTTTGAGCCACTGAGTCCTGTTCAATGTCTTCCCCTTTCTAACTCTCGCTAAACAATGGCAGCGATGACACCATATGATGCAACCGATACCCATACCCGTACCACCACCGCCATCGCCACCGCCACCGCTGCCACCGCTACCGTTCGTCCCGGTCTATTGATTAATAGATCGGCGGCGGCGGCGGCGGCGAGTATTTATGAGACAGACAGCGGCAACAGGCGGTGCGTCCATCGCCGCTGCCTGGGTCGTCCGTGGCCGACCCACCGACCGGAGACGACCGGCGCCTGTCGAACGTCGGGGGCGACGGAGCGGTCGTCTGATTGAGCCAGTCTGTGGAGTTGGAGCTGGGGTCTGATGGGCTTGGTTTGAATCATTGTGGTGTAGGGATAAGACGGGCTGAAACATCAGTAACAATGGCAATATGAAGCGCAGAAAATGTCCGCTATAAGGAAATCGAATAGACAGAATACAGAACGATAAATAACTACTGGCTCAGTTTCCTCTGTGCTCACTCGGCATTCAGTCTTTGTCGAGCACGACCCTGCATTTTGCACCCTACTGCACAACTTGTGAATTACAAGCTGCATCGAAGCTTCACCGATAACGCGTCACGCTCAAACATTTCAAAAGAAAACCCCAATGCAATTGAAAGGTCGCCAAGCGACACCGCTGTTTTCATTTACCGAGTCCGGCCTCATTCTGCTCGAAAACACCTGCCCGTGCCACCACAATGGCACAAACAGGCACCACTATCGACGAACACACGACACAACAGCTGTTTGGCTTGCACTGAACCAGGTGCTCGCATCGCATACGAATATGCAGCAGAATACAAAACACAAATGTGATTAGTCGGCATCGCAATCATGTTTCCTGGGTATGCCAAAAAAATCAAAAGAATTACATATTACAGATGATTATTGACATATATAATGAATAACAAACTTTATAGGGACAATACACTAAAGGAGGCTTCGCAAAACGTCCCATAATCCATCTCTTGACTACGTAAGCATAGACAAGGCCAATCACAGACATGGATTCAAGCCCACCGGCGTGGTCAGCCAGCCGGCCGGACACCACGGCAGCACGCTCGTACGCTCGTGCATGACGACCCCACCACCAGGCGGGCTACACGTGCGGCGCTCGTCGCTGAGTAATGTCCACCGGCAGTGGACGGGTACCACGCTCCGCCGCGCCGGCGGGGGGCGCTGGTCGCCGCGCCGGTGGTCACCGATGATACACCGCCGCGTCCGACGCCCAGCGACCGCCACCAATCACAGAGCTATCGAGGTGCCGTCGCGCCCGGGGCGACGAGACGGCCGCTGGCTGCAGGCGACGGAGACAGGACGGCGGCGCCGCGCCGCTACATACGAGCACATATCCATGCAGCACCGCGCACTGGCTATGTCAGGTAGCGAGTAGCGACCGGACCGGTGGCGATTTGACCGCTGAATCCGGTCGCATTCTCCGACATCATCCAGCACGGCCTATCGTCGGCGAGTGGGCGGCGGGCAACGACAGGCCACGGGGCGGCTCATCACCAATTCACGAGTGCAATCACGGCCGGGGTCGGATCGACCGGCGGCCAGCGCCGCGCCGCGGGGGGCCACTGCACGCCCGTGATGGATGAATGGACGAGCGGATGGATGGATGGATGAGCCGGCGCTCAACAGTGGGCTCGTGTGAGGCCCGGACGTGCTCTCTGGTGCGCCGTAAGGCCGCGACATGTTGCGTGGCGAGGCGGGGTGGGGTGGAAAGAAGGTCGGTTTACTAGCAGGTGCACGGAGGACGATCAATGACTACATGGGGTTGCTGTCCTTCCAAATACCGTACCACGAATAGGTTACCAGGGCAACTGACAAATATGCGTGTGTGGTGTACATCATATTTCACTTAGAAATGAAATGGCAGCAGTAAGGTGATTAAAAATACAACATCGTGGTAATGTTATTACAGTTAAGTGCACAAAAAAGTTAATGAAACAAATATCTACATTCTACACGCACATCTGCAACCAGAAATTACTCAAACAGCCCGTTCTGTGTTCTGAGGTCAAACATACTCCCACCTACCGCCTTGACCCCGCCCATGTAATGTATATTGTATATTGTAGAAAAACACGTAACAAATAGTGCATGGACGCGTTTCGATTATTAAATCTTCATCAGCATGACATAATCACAGAGAAAACAAGATATAGCACACAAACATTCGAGCTCGTCTTTGTTCCGTGTTTTTCTACTTGTCTCTATCAATATACAATTGTATATTGTATAATCCACTGCTTCAAGATGACCACTAGGCGCCATGCAATGCTGAATGCATTCAAACTCGATTCCCGAGCCGTGACACCTCTTTCGCCCTCATCCGCTTCCCACTCTCTCCTCCTTCCCATCCCGTCTCGACGCGACACTGACTGCCGGGCATCGCCACCGCCGCGTCCACCGCACGGCGGTGGGGGAGGCGGATATTGCTGAAACCGATCCGCGCGCGCCGGCCGCCGGCGCACACAGATACCACGCGCCGGTAATGGACCTCGATTGCTATGCAAATGCCAGTCGACTTCTTGGATGCTTATCGCGATTGCGGCCGTAATGGGAAATAATGACGGCGGCTGGCGACCGGCTTATGGTCGACAATGCGGGGGGAGGACACTGCCGGCCCCCTCTCAGAGCGTAAGTAAGGTATGAATGCCCGGCCGCGGTCGGTGCGGCGGCTGAAGGACGGCCGCAGAACAGATAACCTGCAACCCCTTCACCGAGGAGAGACGCTAAATTAGCGCACAATGGGGTACAACATATTAATCAGAGCATATTGCACGGCAAACGAGACGGATTGATGTTCGGTGATTGTTCAAACAGGTGATTTCATGTTGTTAGGACGCGTTTCCATGTCAGATCTGATGAGCAGTTATCGTAAATATCAAGAGTGATGTATGGTAGCGGAGTGGGTTACCACCACCGTGAGAAATTTCAGTGCCACTGCCAGGCTTTCAGCATGAACAATCTGTGAAGTGCGGCACAGCTCATGGTTTGAATGTTTCGTGAGTTTGCAGTTTGCAGTTTGCACAATCTTACAGTTTACACTGGTGAGCACTGGATCAATTCGTCATCATAATAGCCGTCCCATCACAATCACCGCCCACTGTCGCTGGTCCTAGGACTTGGACTAGATCCGTCAGAATTCAAATAATTTTTAAAATGTTTGTTATTCCGTATTCCAATTCAAGACATGTTATCTCTGGTTCAAACGAAATTACCAATATGATTACTCATTGAAATTCAGCTCAAACAAATGAGACAGCATGACCAAGAGTCAGTGCCTAATACTGGCTATTACTGGAAAGTGGATACGGTTTATTGATATAGGCTTGGAGGAAACCATCAATGTGCTCGCTACTTACCTCAATTTCTTCCGTATCCGATGTTTTGATATTTCAATTTTGCTGCGTCCCAGAGAAAACCAACGGTAGCAAGTGGAGCCTTTTATCAAGATCAGAGCAGGCGATGACTAATTTATATTTTAATTCGAAAAAAAAATAGACAAAAACACACGTGCTCAACACGTGCTCAACGAACAAAAGGCAAAAACTAAATGTCAACAGCGCTAGGAATGCCTCAAAGAAGCAGAAAGTATAAATAGTGTGTTTTCTAAAAGAAAAACTAAGGTGTTAGACAGAAAATACTCAAAGTGCACTTGGGATGTCAATAAAAGAAAGTAATTCATAGAAAAAGAACTAAATAGATTTTCGATTATTTGCTTAAATGTGTAAGCAATGATGAGCAGCAAAAGTTCCTGAGTAATCCAAGAATGAACCGAGCTGCAGGTGGCGCTGCGACACCCGAGCTTCTTGGCCCAGGTGGCAGCACTGAGCTTCGTTCGCTCCCTCTGGGGCTCTGAGGTATCATAACGAGACCATGGTGATGGATTAGGCATTCATAGATTAGGACACGGCTATGGATTAGAATAAGGAATACTTCATCCATGGCGAGGCCCTTAACGCAAGCATTCTGCATTGCATTTGCGGTACGTAAATCATTATTAATTATTTCCTTGCAGCCAAGCTAGCACTAAACATTAGGTAGGTAAATGCATAAATCATAAGAACAGTGCATTTGCAAAGACAGGAACGCAGCTTCCTACGGTCCTACATACAGTTGGTGGGGACTGGGGCGCCTGTCCCACCAGCTTCCCATTTTGCCCCAAGAAAAAGCAATTCGCTCCACTAGGTAGGTACACTCGGGGGCAGATTGATGTTCTACAACTCTTTATCCACCGGGTTCCTATGGCTCAGCATTGGCAGCAGCCGCCTGGTACCGGTAGACTGTGCCGCTTCACTTACTTGTCAAGCGGCACAGCCTACCCACACCGTATGCCACCGGTCTGGGTCGGTGGCTGGAAGGTGATGTGGGCCGCTGCGCCGCATGTGACGTCAGCGCAGCGGTGAGGGCCGAGCCCGGAGGCATGGCTCGGGTCGGCGCGGCGCGGCGGCTGGCGAGGGCTGGGGAGTGAGGTGGGGTGGGAGCACGGACCATCGCGCGGCTGAGCGAGTGGAGTTGACTTTCGCGTCTCAAGGCGCCAATTATTCGACCTAACAATTGTGCTAAAGCAGTTGTTAAAATGTCCTATCCCCAAGACAGCGCCTATCATCATACTTGCCATGCACATTACGACACACTTAAACGTGGCATTGGGACAGCCGATAGAATTTATATCACACGTGCATCGAGTTGCGGAGCTACATTGTTTTTAACAAATAAGTATTAAGGCCTTGATTAATGATTGAGCTCCTTGGTGTCTATTATTTCGCACAGCAATCGTCCAGAGACGTGGGAACTGGGGTTTTTGGATAGCGCGGCGTCCCAACTTTAAGCAACTCTTACTGTTCCTCTAATGTGTGGTCGCAGCCACCAATAGCAAACCGTTCTATCTAGGAACCAAAAAGTCGCGCACCTGGAACGGTTCGAACCGGGTTTCTCCAACTGGTCACCCTACGACGCTAGCGTGTATCCACTGAGCTGCCGAAACCAGCGACCACCCGCCGCGGTCAAACGCGATCAAATGTCATAATACTGTCATTGGCGGTCAGCGGATCAATCTCATTTTGTTTTGTGCAGACGAGGACCATTCTCGGTAGCTCAGTGGATGAACGCTCGTGTCGTGAATTGGCCGGTGGGAGAAGCCCGGTTCGAACCTCCCTGAGTCGCCGACTTTTTGGCTCCTAGTTGGAACGGTTTGCTATTGGGGGCTGCGAACACATATTAGAGCAACAGTAATAATCGCTTTAAATTGGGGCGTTGGCTGCGGCACTACTCATAACTCCCAGTTCCCACGTCTCTGGACGATTGCCGTGCGAAACAATAGACACCAATCTGCTCAATCAAGGCCTTAATACTAATATGTTATACAAAATATAGCTCCGCACCTCGATGCACGAGTGACATAAGTTCTATCGGCTGTCCCATTGCCACGCTTAAGTGTGTCGTAATGTGCATGGCAAGTATGATGATAGGCGCTGTCTTGGGGATAGGACATTTTAACAACTGCTTTAGCACAATTGTTAGGTAGAATAATTGGCGCCTTGAGACGCGAAAGTTAACTAAACTTGCTCAGCCGCGCGATGGTCCGTTCTCCCACCCCACCTCACTCCCCAGCCCTCGCCAGCCGCCGCGACGCGCCGACCCGAGCCATGCCTCCGGGCTCGGCCCTCACCGCTGCGCTGACGTCACAGGCGGCCCACATCACCTTCCAGCCACCGACCCAGACCGGTGGCATACGGGTGGGTAGGCTGTGCCGCTTGACAAGTAAGTGAAGCGGCACAGTCTACCGGTACCAGGCGGCTGCTGCCAATGCTGAGCCATAGGAACCCGGTGGATAAAGAGTTGTAGAACATCAATCTGCCCCCGAGTGTACCACTACCTACCTACCTATATTGACTCCAGTAGAATCTGAATTGCACTCACAGACCCAGTTCAGATAGGATTGAATGGCGCCTTTGGGAGAACTGGGTCTTACTAATCAAATTGAGGGCCGGCGGTTAAATGCTCAAATCTGTCCATGCACTGCCACAAGTGTTATCTAAATCAAAAATTGAGTCCTAATGGTAAAGGCATGGCCTATTGCCCCTAACGTGAGCCATGGTGGGACATGTAAGTCGTAACTGAGTCATTTTATTTCAAACTTTCGCCAGTCGGGCCTTTTACATTGTTTCAGGGGCTACGGCACACGGGGGTGACGGGAACATATTGGGCTGACTTAAAGGGACCCTCCCACCTTCAAAAAAGTTTATGAATTGGCATGAAAGTGATGTCGCTCGGTTCAGAAAGAGCGAAAACGAATATCTACCAAATTTCACCGAAAAATATTCACCGATTTTCAAAATATTAGACTTTTACTTTTGTTTACTTTTTGGGATCTTCGCTGTTTCTAGCGACTTTATTTGGAAGCAATAGTTTGGCAGCTGAAAGTGCGGCACTTGTTGCGCGCAAAGCAGCATATACCACCGCGTGCTACAAAACGTTTTAGTCAAACATTTAAAAATCGTTAGATATCTGCGTTGACGTCACACATTCAGAGGGGTATTCTTATGCATTAGCCCCTCTGAATCAAAATGCTGCAATTTTGAAATTCAATATTTCCGATTTAAGGCATTTCTCGATGTTGTGAGTGCCGAAACCGGTAATTGTGAGCCAGGGACCCCATTTTGGCTATCTCAACTCAAATCTAATGTTAAGGTGGGAGGGTCCCTTTAACCAAAGACAGATGCGCCACGGCCAGTCGCTACAGCTACTGGACTCATCCCGTCGAGACTTATCTCGAAGTTTTGTTTTGTCGTTCGTAGTAAGGCGCAGGACCTGACAGACATAATACCAGTCCAGTCAGATTGTTAAATCCGAAAGCTTATTGACTCGGGAGGTTTTGAACTCCTAAGAGTTTCTGGTTTCATGCCATTGCGAATCCCCAGCTTGAGGCGTTGCAAAGTTACTCCTTGCGACATTTTAGGACCCTGGAGAGGTTCGCTTATGACACTTATGACTTATGACCCACTAGGTCAGTGACCTGACATGACCTGCAAATTTGGTTAGTGTCAAAAGATCTGGCTTGAATCAAAGGTTCACAGTAATCACAAATAAACGTCAGTCCCCCCCTCCCCAGCTGGGGAGGGTTAATGAAGTTATAGTCAATTGAAAATTGGGTAAGTTCAAAGCATGGTCAGCACCGTTCTCATTATTACATTATAAGAAAGTATTAGTTGTATCTTTAAAAGTCAATCATATTTTGTACGAAAATAGCTTACGTGTTGAAAACAAGTCAACGGTTGAAGCTTCGCAGCAAAACCTGAGATGTTATTTACCTAAAGTTCAGGCTCGCGGTCAGGCTCATCCCGACGCTAACTCTGCGACCAATGACGTCAAAGGACGTCACCAGTGACGTCAGCGTCACAGGATATCCGATGTCTTGGCTCTCCCAAACAGGGACATCTCATTAGGCACCCCACGCAACTCGTGAGGCGGCCGGTCGAAGTCGCCTACTTCACTAAGAACTTGTCTTTTGGCCTAAAAATAGGGCCGTCCTGCGGTAGAGTCGTGAACGTGCTCCAGACTCACGTTCAGAAAACTAGATTTCATGTCACCTCATTTAGCAGCCAGCAAACTTCATCAGTCGCGCTGCAGCGGGCTGAGCTAACAGCCTCAGCCAATTTCCAGGCCGTCATTTAGCTGGACCGGTGTGTGAGCGACCCACGTGAATTCAGTTCTACTTGTTGCCGGCCGAATCGAGGGCCTCACACCGTTGACAGTTTGCTGCTCAGGTGCTCGGCATTGCGCCTGGCTCTCTGCCTGCTGCCTCGGCCTACAAGCCACGGCTGTTCGGGCGCCAGGATGAGGTTTACTGAACGCGCGCTGGGAGTGGCTTCTTGGATTGCCTCGGTCGGTTGCCAGCATGGATATGCCAAATAGGGCCGACCAAAGTAACAAACAGCAGAGCACAGCGATGACGGTCATATTTCCAGGCAATCTACTGAGTGATCCTCCTAGACTTATCCCCGGCCTACTAATGAGAGGATCACAAAGCTCCAGATAATGATACAGCTCTGCATGTTGTATCACGAATCCACGATCCTACAATGTGGCTGATGCTCTGTGCTTTCTGCATGAACATTTGACATGACTACGTCGTGGACCGCTCTGTCTGTCTAAACGGTCGCCTGTATCTCAAAGTTCGCTGCAAACGTTTCCGTCGTGTAAACACATATTTTTTGCTTTTCGGTGGGATGAACCGTTCCGTTTTGGATCGTCAAACAACAAGTCCGAGAATAAGTGGAAAGATGCGATGCTGTTAGTAACTACATCACATCACATCGAGGAACATCGGGATGGCCAGGCTGTAGCATATTTATTTACGGCATATGTGCTGTAGCAATCGTAGTCATACTGACAGGATGAGCATATATGTATACATTATAGGTATCTCCTTGCCACCCATGCTCTCTCTCTCTCTCTCCAGGGGCCCGGGAACGATTTTCAAGTTGGGGGGGGGGGGGCGAGCCTAAAATGCCTGATATGATGCATATGAAACAGTGGCGTAGCTAGGGGTCTAAGGGGACACGTACCCCCCCCCCCCCCCCCCATCGGGATAAAAGGGACCCTCGGGTCCGAGGCGCCCTGCGGCGCCATTTGACCGCTGAGGGTTAACGATGGCCATATTTCTACTCAGAAGGGTCCCATGGGGCTCGTTAGAGCACCTCATGGGCCCTAAATAGCCACACTAAGATCTCCATAAGGGCCCAAGCCGGCTTTTCAGGGCCTCTTGCGGCTTTTAAGGGCCCCTCGGTGGTCTCCAAAGGCCCGTTACTGGCCTCTGAGAGGTCTTACCGGCCTATGAGGGGCCAGTTCTAGGGGCAATTCCCGCCTGTGATGATCCCACACTTATTTTTCTGAGGGCCCCATAACGGCAACTGTGGGGCCCTCGTCGGCGCCTATGAGGGCCCACACCGGTGTCTCTGAGGGTTTCACACCTCCAACTCTGAGTGCCTATATACACCAGTGCCTATTAAAGCCCTATATCGGCGGCTCTGAGGACCAAATCAACACCTGCGCATCTAAAGGCCACCCACTGGTGACTTTTGAGGGCCCCACACCGGTGACTCTGAGGGCCCCACCGGCGTCTGACAGTACCATGCCGGTCTTAAGGACCCCACAGGACTTCTTCTGCCGGCCTAAGGACCCCTTGCCGGTCAATGAGACCCCCTGCCGGCTTGTAGAGAGTTCGCGTCAGCCTCAGCAGCTCTAAAGGCCCCACACCAGCGTCTATGAGGGCCCACAGCAATGCCTGTAAGGACCCTCATCGGCACCTCTGAGAGAATCACACTAGCACCTCTGAGCGCCCACACCGGCACCTGCATGGCGGCCCCCCCCACCGGTGCCTCTAAAGGCCCCTTACCGGCGGCTCTGACGGCCCTACGCCGGTGAATCTGAGGGTGCTACCGATAACCGAAGGCACCACACAAGCCCTTAGTGTCGCTGAGCTTTAATCCCATACCGGCCCTCCGAGGGCGCCACGTCAGTGCACTCATTGCCCCACACCCCTCCATCACACCCGGAGCGGGTAAACTGTGTTATACCTATAGCAACGATTTTACCACCGTTGTATGTTATGTATTTCTCAAAGTTGACTCAAGCTGGTGCAGTATAAAATCTGGCCTGCCAAACTTATGGCCAAGGTCAGGCCCAAATGAAAGCGGGATGACAATAGCAGATGTTGTCAAATCGATACTGTATCAGCAGAAACCATTCAGATGGCAAGGAAAATGCCGTGTGTTGATGTTTAGATGTATAAAGGAAACAAAAAGGAAAGAAGTCCGGAAAAGGGAGGAAAGATCTTTTCTCGCTACCTCAATGTTGAGGGGGCGCCGCCCCCTCGGCTCCCAAATTGGGGGGGCAAGCGCCCCCGCTGCCCCCCCTGTTCCCGGGTCTATGTCTCTCTCTCTCTCTCTCTCTCTCTCTCTCTCTCTCTCTCTCTCTCTCTCTCTCTCTCTCTCTCTCTCTCTCTCTCTCTCTCTCTCTCTCTCTCTCTCTCTCTCTCTCTCCCTCTCTCTCTCTCTCTCTTCTCTCTCTCTCTCTCTCTCTCTCTCTCTCTCTCTCTCTCTCTCTCCCTCTCTCTCTCCTCTTTCTCTCCAACTCCATTGAAAGAATCAACAACGCTTGAAATATCATTTTTCTGATGCATGGACACTGAGAGGCCCAAAATATATGCACTACATACATACATAATACATATGTAAATATCTGTAGGCGGTGTAGGTATGCATGTACAACGCGAAGAAATACGATGATACTATTTAGTGTTTGTAATTGTATCATCCACGCCAAGATCCACGCTGCATTCAGTTACACACGAGACAATCAGTATTGACGCCTGGCACCTCACAAACAAACATTGTGGCTGCAAACTTAATCAGCAGAGTAGCTTCAGCATGAAACCCGATGCGATTATTTGACGTCTGCAATGACGCCATGGGTGGCATCAAAACACTTCACCGATTGGCCAGCCGTGTACCCTGATGAATATTTAGCTTTAAACAACAACAAGATTGACAGTGAACGATACATAAGCATCGGAACTCAAATAAATATCGTGCTCCATGTGCTGTCGTGGAGGTCGGCATATGTAAATGTATTTTGTATGATGTCCGATGTAGGCCACGGAGCTGACTGGTGCGGCTTTTGGTGGGCTGGTGAGTCACGGCCGACAGGATAGGAAATTAAACTTTGTACAAGACAAGTTCAGCCTCGTATTATGTTGGATAACTATGACCCTGCCGTAATCTATCTGCGGTACATTAACCCTCGCCGGACCTATTGGTTTTCTAAATACGCCCCCTCGCCGTTTCGCCTCTAATTGAGCTAAAACCTCGCGGAAAAAGCGAGCGTGTGTGCTGTTACGAGACGCAGCGATTGGCACCCGATTTTAAGGTCTTAGGTCAACTGGCGACCTCTGAGGTCAGGTCAAGAGGCTCAAGGCGGCACAGGTTCGGTTTTTGGGAAATAACTTCGCCAAAAATGATCGCAGAGTCGCAATTTTGGCATACTCGTAATTGTGTTCTAATTGCTGAGGTGCGTCGAATGATATACTTTTTGTTCGAGTGAGGTCAACTTAAGGTGTTGACCTCGTGTCGGGGTCAAGGTAAGTTCAGAGCCTCTCAGGTCACGAAGTTGGTCGAAGGAGGTCATATAGCATATGATTCGATTTGGGAGATCTTTCCAAGTCCATTGGTGGTTTTCCTGACTCGCTAGCTGAATTTGATTGAGTGTTATTGATGAAAAGCTCGTATGACTGTTTGTTTGTTGGTTGTTTGTTGGGGGTTAGGGGCGCGCCGACGGCGAGGTCATTTTACGCCCACCGTAGTGAAGTCATAAATGACGCCAAGCAGGGTCAAAAATACAAAACGAAGCATCGGAACTTGCAAAGAGTGCACGGACCCTCGAGTGTCTGTGCTTGAGACAGTTTGAGGTCATTACCATCCCGTCGCTGAAATAACTGTTTTCATATTTCCTCATTGCCTTATTACGGCGAGGTCACGTGACCGACCTTACCTCATGTGACGCTAAGAACAATCCGAGATAGGAAAGTTGTGAGACCTCTCAAGCATACTCATTAGGTCCTGTGAGTTTCATCTCCCTGTGAAAGGTCCTCTGGCACTGAGAGCATTGCGAAATTGCGACATTTCAGGACCATACAGAAATTTACTTATGACGTCATAGGTCAGTGAGCTGACCTGACCTGAAAATGTGGCCGTTGTCAAAAGATTCGGATTGAATCAAAGATCAGGTATGCCAGATTTCAGTTCTCTATCGCCGGCGTGTTCCGAGTTTTCATAAAAACCCTAGGGGGTGCCTCCCCCTCCCCTCGGCTCGCTAGGGTTAACCCTCGCCGGCACGGGGGTTGATGCAACACCCCCTAAGGTTTTTCGCAACTGACTCGCGTAAAAAGTGGCCGATCGCGACGAAACTGTCAGTACCCTGGCGTTGATCAATTTTACATCTACTCTGAAAATTTCATGGTCCTGACCCAAATGACACCTTTAACACCTTTGACCTGTGACCTACTTTCTGAGACCATGTTGGCCGGAACCGCGATTCGGCGTATGTCGGCTCGCATTAGCCGCGCGTTTGCAGTCTTTTCCTGGTTTCAAGAGTTCAAACATGTGATTTGATGTTGCTCCCATGCATTAGAGTGGATATCAAGGTCACCTGAAGGCTGAAGGTCAGGTCAGGTCATTGACTTTTGATGGCCTCGGTCCACTTTTTCGAGTTTTATGTGTTTCTAGGCTAGTTTTGGAGCTGAATTCGATTTTAGCAGCCATTTGAACAATTACGAAGCAGTTTTGGTGCCTTCGTAACATGTTACGAAGCTGTTAGAGGCGGTTGACACGTAGGTAGGTACCTACTACGAATATCCGGCAGGACCCCAACTGGTTGACCTAGCCTGGCGTGACCCGACCTGCAGGCCTAAATGCATAAAGATATCATCTGTAATCAAAACTAACATGATATGTGTGATCAGCACCCCGAAAACGCCATGACCGCCACACTTTAAGACGTTTTAACAGGTCCCGATTTTTCCGACTTTTGGGTCATTGACCTGACCTGGTAGGTCAGCCGCTGACCTTGGGGCTAGGACCTTAAAATTGGGTATCATCGGATTCCTCTCATCACGGGCAACACGCTCGTTTTTTTCCGTGAAGCTCTAGCTCGATCAGGGGCTAAGCGCGAGGGGGGTCGTACCATTCCCCCTCCCCCCCCACTTGTGCCGTCGAAGGACGCAAATTAGCCTGTGCCGGCGAGGGTTAAATTGCTTTGTTTTTACGATGATGCTAGAAGCAAATATGTCGCTGCTCGCGTTCAAAATGGCGAATAGGTTTCTGATTCTGTGTTTACATGAGTCTCATGTGATGACCCCACTAACAATTCACCGACTGCCGACCCTATGACGCTCAAATGCTCTTTATGACTCGTTTACTAGCATCTTGGCGGGGAAGGCACTCGATCCGATACGGCCAAATTCTTCAATCGGTGACGCTATCGGTCACAGTTTTTTGCGCGTGACGACCGATCACAGTGTCTATCTCAGATATCGACGGCTCAAGACGCGCTCCTTACATACAGAAGCACCCACATCACAGAGCAATGCAATCGAGAGCTTTTAGGAGACATTCTCCAAGGACGGTCGCGAGCGATACTCAGAGCTGCGCTATGCCGTTGAAGCAGTGTTTTCCTTGGCAGTTAGCCAACCGTGAGGTCTGTAGATCACGTTGTGTGCTAGTTAAAGCCGCCTTATGTGTGCCCACTTGGTTACCGCGTGGGGCGGGGTGGATGGGAGGGGGTGCCAGGTGTGGGATCTGTTGACAGCCCCCCCTCCCCCCCCCCCCCGCCGGCGCGTGGGGCGCGGCGCGCGCAGTCGCGTAGGGCGCCAGATGCTCCGGGCTCCGCTCAGCAGGTCCTCAGTCGGAGCCAGGCGGCGACCGCCCGCGGCGAGCCAGCGGTGGGGCGCCCGGCGACCTCTGACCTCTGGCGACCGATGCGGGCGGTGTCGCGGACCAGGCAGGCGCCTGACCTCGGGTCAGTGAGGGTCCTGTGATTCCGGGCATAGCTGTCCGCAAAGACGCGTATCGTGCGAACAAGGATTGTGGTGCTAGCGATGTTTTCCGCGGTAAGTGAAGCAGTGCCGACTGAGATTTTCGTGATACGCGACGGCCGATTTTAACCACCCGACTGTGGACCACCCGATCTGTGGAGTGTGGTGACACCATTTGTGACGCCGGGTTTGACCCCGCGTGTGACCCCGCGTGAGCCGCGAATGAACGTCTCGATGGTAGGCGACTCGCGCGCCGCGCTGGTCTCCTCCATGGCCATCTTCGCCACGCCATCGAGCACGGTGGCTGTGCCGACACCTCCGCCGCCCCCGGTGCCGTCCTCCGGGTACGACCTGCCCGTACAGGGCCTGCAGACGGGGCACTTCGACATGATCCACGTGACTGCCATCATCTGCCTGGTGGGAAGCTTGCTGTGCGCCATCGCCACCATCGTGCTCACGCTGGCCGCAAACCAGTGGCGGATGTCGGCGTTCTACGCCTGGACCACCGGAGATCGAGTGCTGATCTACATGGCTGTCTTTGACGGCCTGTTCAACCTCACGCACATGATGGACCACGGTTTGTATTTGGCGCAGCGCGACCACGTGCGGCCGCGCCAGCTGTGCGCCTTCTTCGGGTTCGCGCTGTCGGTGCTGGTGATCGCGCAGAACGTGCTCGTCTGTTTCCTCGCGCTGGAGGCGTGTCTGATGGTGTTTCGACTGCGGCCACCCAACTTTGGTCGCCACGACTGGCGCCCGCTGGCAGCCAGTCTCGGTCCCGGGGTGCTCTTCAGCGCGGTGGCGTGGGCACTGGACAAGCTGGGTCCGAGCGGCGCGTTCTGCTACCTGGACCCGATCAAGGGCAGCCTGTTCCTCATGGCGTTCACCACCATCTTCCTCATCGGCGTGGGTCTGTTCAACCTGGTGTTTTACGCGGTGACCGTGATCCGCCTGCGGGTGGCCGACCAGCACAACCGCAAGCAGCTCGGCAGCCGCACCCAGCTCGGCCGCTCGGTCAACAAGACCGCCTGGACGTGCACCTACTTCATCGTCTCCTTCTTCGCCCAGTGGCTGCCCATGATCCTGTACGGCGCGTGGGCGATGCGCGGCCACCCGCCCTTCGAGCTCTTCATGGCCGTCACCACGTTCACCAATCTGGGCGGATTCTTCAACCTGCTGCTGTTCAGCTACATCCGACTGAAGAAGCGGCGCGCCAGCCACCTCAGCCGACAGAACGCGGTACGGAAGCGGGCCGGTCAGCGGTCGGTGCGTGCTGCACGAGCTCAGGTGCCCATCCGACGACCGGCTCCGGCGCATGGTGTGAGTTCCTAGACAGCTTCGTCTTTCGTTCTCTTTTGTATGGCTAGTCGCCTCTCCGGCTTGCCATCAGCTGTGGCTTAGCGCCACAGCGATTACTTTTCTGTTGACTAGTTCATCATCTTCTGCCCTGCAAGTTAATGATTCATATTTGTTATGCAAGCGTAGCATTTATTTGTTTGAATTTGAGCATCGTTTCAACTTGACAAGTTGTGGGTAGATATATGCAGAAGTAATAATGTTATGCTCGTGGTCGTCTTTCTTTGCTGCCTGTTTGACATGCATATTCGTCGTAAATGTATTAACAAGCATTTTCAGCATTTACATCTATTAAAAGGGCTAACAACCGCAAACAGGCTGGAATGAACGCGCATGACAGCATGTCTTACATACACAAAATACCTTTTGCAATCGAAACATCGATCTAGGCAGTGTGAGGATGTAATAGTTGGTATAATAGTCAAGTTTCTACTGATAGGTAAATCAAGGATCCGGCAAATTCGTCTTCCGTACCCTGGCCCTGCTTGGCTTTGCCTTGCTAAGCTGAACTCAAGCAATTAAGACAGTCGAAATTTGTAAAAGCAAACCAATTAGGTACAGCTCTTTACACCTTTCACCAATTTCGGAGGCCCCTCAGGTGCTCCGTTTTCCTTTACTTCGTAGTTCGAGTTTCCAATTTATCGATTATCAATGTCAATTGGCCAATGTCGTAAAGAACACATTGAGTATAGTGTGACAGCAATGGCTAGCGCCACCATGCGCCACCACAGAAGCTTAGCTTGGAGTTGCCGTGGTAACTTGTGAAGCTAAAAGAGATAACAAACAAGCACGTTATTAATCGACAATGGCAATGCATCCATTCAAAGCTGTACTGTCAATGGATTATTAATTGAAACAACCTGATTTGCTTCAACACTGATGCTGCTACTCGTTTGCCTTTTGCGCCCCGTGTCTAATGGTTGCAATTAATTGTTAATGGGCCATGAGCCTGTTGGCGATTTATTTGAATAAATAAATAAATAAATAAATAAATTATTTACACATCGCTTCACACAATATGATGATTTCTGGATAGAAGTTTTTATAAGTTATTTCCAATGGTCATGTCTGGTATTTGGTTAAACTAAACATCAATCTCTTTTTCCTCATTTTATGCATTAACCCGGTAGGCGGTGGGCCTCCCGGCCACCTTCCGCGCGGTGGGGGGGGGGGGGGGGCATTTTTTTGCCCCCCTCGTATCTCCGAAACTACTGGACGGATCCGGAAAATTCAAACGGCGTGTGATAGCCCTGTCAAATTTGTTGAAGGAAACCAAATTTCATTGACCTCGGGGTCACCGATGACGTCACAGGTCAGGTCAAAGATAAAATGTTTCACCGTTCACGGGGCTTCTAGGGAAGGCGCTGTAACACCGGTCACCGAGTAAAACGCATTTTGTCAAAAATCAGCGATAGGGCGTCAGTTGTCTAGTACATATGTTGCTATTAGAGGTCACTGGTCATACCAGGTCAGGTCACAGGTCAGGTCACCAAAGGTCACCAAGGGTCACCACATGAACCCAACTTTACTAAGGTTGTGCGATGCATGTTTTATGGCCAGTTTTTCATTTCCAACTCAATGGTGTTGGTTATAAGACCATCAGGTACGGTTTAGGTCACTTTCTGGTGGAGGTCAGGTCAAGGTCAGGTCAAAAAAGGTCAAATTTCAAAGTTGATATTTTTGCATAAAATGGGTATTGATTCGATGCAGCTCGTCACGGGGAGTCTAATGGTGGTCTTTGTTTTGCATTACGAGGTCTAGAATTGCTAAAAATTGAGTTTGAAAATTTGACGTCATCAATTTTGAACAGTTTTTTCGCTATAACTTGGCCAAAAAAAGAGGTATCGATCTCAAAATTGGTATGTAGATAGAAGGTGGTAGGGAATATCACATATGTTCCGGTTTTTCGAAATTCAAAACTTTTTGGATTTTTCGGCTGTTATATTCAAAAAATCTATTTTTTATTTTTGGAGGTCAAAATCCAATAAATTCGAAAAACCGAAACAGCAGTTTTGTAGCCCTCTTAATTCCACACCTTTTATCTCTGAAACATTTTTCTGTATCTCTAAAGCTGTAGGCCTGACAGCTCTTCCCGCGAAACCTTTTTTTGGATCGAAAATGGCAGAATTGACGTCACTCTGACGTCATTAGCGGCCAACCTATCATAGCCTTTGGAAAAATTTTGGTCACCATGTGCGCTAGCTACTCCCGGGAGGGTGTTGAAAGTTTGGTGACGATCGGCGCAGCGGTTCTCGAGATATATTGAAAAAACTAAAGAGGAGGGCAAAAAAATGCCCCCCCCCCCCCACCGCCTGGAAGGTTAAACGACATGTGGATTTAATTTGCCGCCGTTTTCCAAGCATTTCGATGCAAAAATACACCGAGAGAAAATAACATTTAAACGTTTCGTACTTCATTCTTTGGTAGCAATGCGTTATTTTTTATCCCCGTCTCACCGTAAGTATCTCTTAAAGTTAGCACCAACATGTCGTTATCAGCCGATTTCCTCCGCTGACATTAAAGGAAACTTCCTCCGTCCTCATTCCGAAGATGTGACCGTCTTCCACCGACTGCTGCCACACCCCCTTGTTGTCGTGGCCTCCACAGAGAGTGTCGAGTTTCTCACGCCGGCTATTTATAGAACGGTTACTGGAGGTCCTAATGTTGATGTTGTCAGCAGAAGTGGGAACTCGAACTTGAAACTGACAAAGAAAAACTACGGAAAGGCGTTAGCGCTTGCTAACACCAGTATAACGCCTTTTGGGGCGACTAACGGAGCGAGCGAGAGGGTGGGCCTTGCATGTGCGAAATTGCGAGGGGGTACCTCCAACTGACTTGTGCACGGCACCCTACTAACCGGTCTCTAGCGACGTGCCAAATTTGGGCACAATCGGCCCACCCGTTCGAGATCTGGAAGCGGCACCCTGCACGTGCGCACGTGCAAAATGGGTCCCAACTGACTTGTGCACGGCACCCTACTAACCGGTCCCTAACTGTGTACCAAATTTGAGCGCAATCGGTCGAGCCGTTCTCGAGATCTGAAAACGACCCCTGCACGTGCGCACGCGCAGCAGCACCCCAACTCTGGCACATGGATATATGTACAGTGCCAAGTGGGTGCCTACCTACATGCCAACTTTCAGCGCAATCGGCCAAGTAGTTACCGAGATATTGCAACAATTACAACACGGACACCTCTTCTTTTTGCCGGTGGCACGTGCATAAGGGGTCACCCACATGCATCAGGAATAGTCCAATACTTGGTAGAAGGAATGAAGCTACCCTACAAAAATTACCGCGTGTAAATCGGTCAAGTGGTTGCTGAGATATTATAAGCCTCGCAAAAGCGTGACCACGGCCGGCCGGCCGGCCGTTTATACTCAGAAATTTCCGTTAATCTAAGGAAAGACTACGCTCGCTTCGCTCGCTCCGTAACAAAAGTCAAAATAATTGTGTTTAGGGTGCTAATGCTCATATGTTTTACTTTCCAGTTAGTTATAAATCTGACAAAATCTGATAAAAATGTATGATTTTGTTTTATTTGTTATGTTTCGTTTTAGGTAGGTATATGAAGTCCTTTCAAAACTATTTGGGAATACATTGAAAAACCGTGGTTGTTTATGTGTTCTGAAGTCAGGCTTGACAAACAAAAACTATTGTTTGACCTCGACCGCCGATGGGTGCATTTCTTCGAAATGAGCCATTTCTGACGGTTCGATGTCCAGAGCTGAGTCTCCCAGTCTTCTGGGGAGCCCATAGCCCGCCATGGGCTCTCTGCTATTGATGTGTTCTCAGTACCCCGGTTAGCCAATGAGCTCCCTTTCAGCGTTTCTCGGGATCGATCAGCTTTGGGTGGTCCTGGGCAGCGAGCCTCTCTCATTGTGTGCAGCTTATGTTTGATACACTGCCCGTTGCACAGAGAATAGAGATTAGATTGACTTCCTAATCTGAGAGATCTAAATTTTAAATGGTCCACTGTGGTGTAAAGTTCGCTTCCAGATCAGATTGCCCAACATTTTGTTATGTGTTATGCTATTTTTGTATGACATACAGACTGTGGAGTATATTCAGTGATTCAACATTTATGTTGAGTGCATCCACACTCAGACTGAAAACAAATGCATATCATTACCCTACATCCAGCTCGCTTCAATCTTTCAATTGCAAATTGATTGTCTGGATTTCCGGAGCAAGGTCAGCCAAAAGCGGCACTGACCCGGACGCAATCTATCGGCACACTCCATCAGATATAACCGCTCGATCGTCCGTCCGTCTGTCTCGTCGAAATTTGTCAGTCGAATTGTGATGTACGACACTCTCAGTCGTCTAGTTGAGTCTGAGACAGTTGTCTTTCGTCGAACAGTGACCGTCGTGACGTCTGATCTTTCGACGATGACCTTGCCACTTGCCTCCGCTGAGATGTACAAATTTGTTCCGTTCCGTCCCATCTCGTCTTAAGTTCCGCCTCCGTCTAGTCTCCGTTCCGACTGCATTCCCTTTTCCGTCCTGTCTCCTTTCCGGCTCCGTAGCGCCTCCGTTATTTCTCCGTCCCATCTCCGCCACAAGTCCCCTTCCCGTCTACGTCCCGTATCCGCTTTTCCGGGCCTCCTTTCCATCTCCGCCACAAGTCTCCACAAGTCCCCGTCCCGTCTCCGTCCCGTATCCACTTTTCCGGGCCTCCTTTCCATCTCCGGCACAAGTCTCCGCAAGTCCCCGTCCCGTCTCCGTGCCTTAGCTCTGCTTGGCTTCCCGCGGTCTCCGTTCTCGTCCTCATACCATCCCCTCCGCGTCTGGCACCTCCTGCGGGTCTCATCTCGGCTCTGGTGTCCCAATTTAGCACCGCGGCAGCTATAGTTCCGCGTCTCGGGGATGCCTGGGATCGTTGAGCGGCGGAGGAGCGCGAGAGAAATGAAGGGATTCAGGCACGTGCAGGCACGTTGCAGGCACGTGCGGTAGCAGGGGCGTGGGGGGGGGGAGGATGACAGTGATATGGATGTCAGATAACAGTGATGGGGCGCTGGAACTTACTATAACCTTACGGGCAATCGGTATACATGCTGTTGATCTAGCTTCGTCCTGTGTAACCGCCGCATTGCAATGTTCAATGGCCATTAATAATAACAAGTGTGCCTCTGATATTTTTTGCAATGTCTTTTAAACTACTTCTTACAAACATATTACCTAACCCCAGTGGAGTTCACGCAGAAAAACCACGTAATGATAAATGTACTGATCATAGATCACACATACTGATGTGTTTTCCATTAATGTTTTTTTCCCATAAGCGCTTTCATTTTTCGTTTACATCGCGTGGATAGTGTGACCCATTCGCAAAGATTCCTATGGTCCCCAGGGCTTCTGTAACCGTCGCCCAGTCTCCCACACTTGAATCCGGATCCCACACCGAATGCGAGACAGGTCAATCCCCTTCAAAAGCTGCCGGTTTGTAAATCACGCTGCCTGTCATTGGGGGTTGCGAGGACGCTATCTAAAGCACCTGAGCTCGGCAAACGTGGACTGAAACACAAACAGTCCCTTATCTCGCCGATTCATGGTCTGCCCGAGGACCAGATGGATGTTTACACAAAGAGGTGTGCGATACGATTGTGATATCATTTTTAGCCGCAAAGGTGAGCATAACTCCAAAGGCACTACTTATGTACTACCCCCTGGGATAGGATAAAGGACGAAGGAAGTCCTGTACTGTTCGTCCACTCCCTATCATCGGCACATAATCCCCCCCCCCTCAACTCCCGTACCCCGTCCTCTTGATGAACAACTGAATAAAGCCATGGTGTAGCAACTTTTGTCCGATCCAGGCTGGTCTTGAATGCGATCATAGGTTGTAAGCAATTCATTACTGTAAAAGAACCGATCGTCTCTGACGAATAACAGAGGAACGGTTTTATTGTAAATAATTAGGGGTTACAATATATTAACCAACTTCGTTAAGTTAAGCCGGTGTTTAGCGAGGTGCCTCCCGAACAAATTATGAAACTTCTGATGAGCTCAGGTAAATCGGTTCTTTGGGCACATTGTTATAGCGGTGCCAAGTTCGCTCTGACCGTTCTAAGCCAACAAGCACTGACCGCTTACGGAAGCCATCACAACACAAACTGTTGAAAATTAAATGAAGTTTCTTCTTGAAGTTTGGCGTAAGACTCAGGTGGCTGCAGCGAAATGGAGCTCGCTGCCTGCCAAAGCTGTACATACAAGTCAGGCAAAGAAAGATGTCTGGCTCAAACGACTATTATCTTCCTCTTTCTACTGCTTTATAACGTAAAAAGGAACAACTTGGACTGGAAAATGAGAACAATGAATAATTAATGAAGACAATTAGCCCGCTTGCTATCTGATTGTGTATTATGCAGAACCTTGCCCTTCGCAGTGGGACTGCCATATTATGCCAGTCGTAATCGAGCTAAATCATTTAGCTCGTTAATGATCTATCAGCAAAAATTATATGTCCATATCGGTATACCACCATATAACAAGGACGACCAGAAATTCATGCCCTCCTTTTCTGGAGGATTGGTGCTATTATATCTAGAAAACATATTTTTGTCATTAACAATGACCATAAGCACTAAGTAATAAATCGTTCAGACATCCTTTCTGTTCAATCATAAACGTACCGTCTGACAGTAATGCGAGAATTTCATGGCCGCCCTACGAGCTTTGATCGTAGGATGATCAGCCTTGCAAGGACCACATGTGGTATAGACGTTGTACAGATGCAGTTTGAATTTGTCATAAATAGTTACGTTGACGTTATGCAACCCACGTTTGTCACGTTTGTCGTGTGTTGTAGCTTCCTGGAACAGCTTCCAGACCAAAAGTCTTTTCATGCATTATTTTCAACCAGTTAGCTGTTATAAAACTGTCCGGTTTAGTTCTCAGAATTGGATGCGACTTTCCACTTCAGTTCAAAAGTGCGCTAGATTATTATGCGTAGTAGCATATGTAACGTTTTGTACGGCGCACACCCCGTGGATCAGAGAGTTGTTTTATGAAATCAAGTTAAGCCAGTGGATTTGAATACCGTATAGCCAGGGGATATGGTACGTATGTAGTTTTCCAGTATGCCTTATCAATATACGTTTTCTTATTAAAGCGGGCTTTCATGAAAGAGATGTGATTATAACTTAACCGCAACAAGAGAAAAAAAAATATCAGTAGGCCGATAACGCCTCACCTGTTTTATTGCAGCACTGACAATTATGGATTGCGCACGAGGTATAAAGATAAAAAATGCATGAATCCGATGCATCACACTTGAGTGAGTATAAAAGATGGCTTAAGAATTCATGTCGTAAGATAATTGAAGAAAAATGAAGAGGCACTTTAAAATACTTCAGCGGTCATGAGTAATGAGTATACCTATCTAAGCTGGGTTACAGATTCTTGATGTATCCCATTCCAAATGCCCCGGTCGTAACTGACCTTAAAATCAACCATTCAGTTTAGGTTGGGATTACCCTTTTCCCCTATTATACATAATAACGTCAGAACATGGTCAGAACGAAACAGACGTAAAACAACCAGAAAATGGTTCGTCATTTTATCACACGTCCACGCTGCTGTTTACCCTCTCATTATTCCACAATATTTGAAGCTGTTACGTAAGACAGACGTTATGATTAGTAATGGCGAGCATTTTTGTAGATTGATCGATCGGAAAGCACTTTTGTACCACTTTGGCTTCGTTTTCATCATGCAACATCGCAACAAGCCAGACAGTTGCCATATACCATTTAACACATTCGAAACATTTTGCCATATTTCATGATGAATTCTGTGGGACATTATCGTCATAAGCTAGCACTGTATGTGACGCAGTAGTGTTTAAAATGCTGCCATTTCAAATGTTTCATGCAACCAGGACAGATTTCCCGACGATTGCATGACACGTTGCCTGTGCAGTGCAATACTTCAGCCCTGGTACTTAGTGGTCTAGTATCATGTTGCATGCTGCATGGCGTTATTAGCACAGATTAATGAGGCTGACAATTTGTCAGAGCGAGTAGCCCTCGGCGCTGCTTTTCTTACATTTAAAATCGGTGAATGTTTAACAAATACCTACGGCGTTGGTGTGGTACATCTGATGAAAGCACTTCTAGCCCAAACGACAATATATGTGTTCAATGTTTATCCATACACGTAGATTACACACGTAGGTTTGTCCCGCACCCCTCATCTACAGTATGTTAGTCAGCACCTATACTCACTGTCGTTTGTTTGATGTTTCAAATAATTCACCGATAGGCGACAATAATGTCCAAAGCAAATTGCATACCTATATGTACTGATGAATGTCGAAGTCTCCCACGCCGTCCAAACTTTCTGCAGCTATAGTTGGCCTGCGGCTTAAAATATTTTATTTCCATTCCAAATTTAAATTTCGCCAACCTATTCGGTGTCAATCACTCTAACTTGTGCAATTAAACTACCTATCCTGACTCGGGGGGGGGGGGGGGGGATTGCAGTTTCGAGCAAAAACGAAGCAGCAACACAAAAGATATGATGAGATGAAAAGACTGCGTAGGTTCCATGCGCAAGGCCTTTCACTGAATTTCATTACATGAATACTGTATGGGGTAGCGGTAAATGGTACAAATTATTACTCGATGTGACGTCACTGTCACCAAGATTGAAGACCGAAACATACTTTATTGCCCTAAGCGCAGCCGAGGGCAATAATGCTTGTCGGGGGCTATACAGTGGCGTCACAAAGGACAATACTTTTTCTTATTGCCCCTTCCCCATACAGTATGCATTTTATTGTCAAGCTCACCCCAATTCGTTACACTAATAAATGTCGCTCAACATGTTGCCGCTCTGGCCGGCAAGATCACTGGCCTGACACTTGTGTCAAGCTACGTGTCACCCAGCGTGTCAACGTCTGACATCTGTTTGCCATGTATTACTGACACCTGTATCACTTCCTGCGTCACTGACATGTACCACTGCCTGTGCAACTGACATCTGTGTCACTCTGTGTGTCACTTTCAGTGTCATTGACACCTATATCGCCCTCTACCCCTCCAGGCAGACCAGCTGCGGAGACTGAACGGAGACAGCGACACCATGGAGTCACTGGCCTACTCCAAGGTCAATGCCTGCGTCTGAGGTCACCTGAAAGGTCAACTTGTGCGCCTGAGGTCACCTTCAAGGTCAACGCGTGCCTCTGAGGTCACCTGAAAGGTCAACGTGTGCACCTGAGGTCACTCCAAAGTCAACGCGTGCACCCGAGGTCACCTTCAACTTTCAAGGTCAACGCGTGCACCTGAGGACTAAGGCCACTCACTCCAAGGTCAACGTGTGCACCTAATATCGCGCTCAGGGACCAGACTTTGATCATGCCGGCGAGGGTGCCGGAAGAAACGACTGGGACACAGGCCGGGACACTGCTCTAGTTTGTTACCTATATGTTAGACGTGAGGACTGATAGGCTCTCACGCCTAAGTTGGAGCGAAATTGAGATCTGATCCGATCTAGATAAGATCAGAATGATCAGATCAGATACGGCAATGGCACTCAGGCTCAGCGCATGGCCGATTGGACGGCCCGTTCATGTCTGACTCATATCGCCTGTCCTTATGTTGTCTGATTGACAGCATGCGGGCGAATGACCACACATTGACGCTCATATTTTGTGTGTACCCCACCGACTGTGTGTATGTAAGTACCGTAATGTGTGTAAGTCAAGATATTTCTCTGACGTTGACCATCTTGTATATGTATGTGTGTAGAGATGTTTCTTTGCGTTCCATGTTGCAATCAGGAGGTTGCAGACTCAATGTATCAATGTACAAATACCTACAGCTTTTCGTGATAGAGAAAAGAGAGAAGCAAAAAAAAAAAACACTTGGAGATGGTGAAGGGAGGGATAAAGCGAGAAACGAACGGAAAGGGTAGGAGAGTTTGGAGGATGAGGAAGAGCAGAGAAGGGGATGGAGGGAGAGAAC